>NC_140184.1:6658802-6683802 GCF_963971535.1 Notolepis coatsorum | reverse complement strand
TTGTGGGAGATAATCCCAAAAAATAAGAGAAATAAAAAAGTAAATCCAGAGTCTCTTCCTTCAAAAGACTACACTCACTTTTGGCTGTGCCACTTCCTCCTGTCAATATGTGCCGGTTTCCGACTCAATGCCCTGAGATTTCTATAATCTTATATTTCACTAATAACAGTTAAAATAATTGGTAAACAAACGTAATGCTGAAAATATACACTTTTACTGTATATCTCGGGCTTAAGAGGTTAGCCCTGGGAGGCCCAAATTAAAAAGACATTAGCAACTTCAGAGGCCAGAAGGTAGGACATATAAACACATTTACTATCAAATAGCATTGTGAGGCTGAACAACAGGACCAATTGACTATACATGTGCTTAACATTTTTTAAATAAACATTATTTTTTTAAATGGCTAAAAGTGATTTTGTAATTTTGCAACCGTGGGTCTCACAGGGTACTTTTAACCCTGTGAGGCCCAAATAAAAAAGACATTAGCAACTTCAGAGGCCAGAGGGTGAGACCTATAAACACATGAAGGGTGCCGTGACTGAAAGAAAAGGTTGAGAAACGCTGGTATATGGTGTGGCTCTTTGTGGTACCACAGTAATTTGTGTGGCTCTTAGTCTCTGACTGGTTGGCCACCCCTGGACTAGAGCATCGAAATTAATGGCAGCGGACGGCCATTTTGGATAATCATGCCAAATTGTTACTGGTACACGCGTTACAAAAACATTTGTAAAACATCGATTTTCCGTGGGATTTTTATAATCTTTGGACCTGTACTACATAAGACTTCAGGCTATGGAACCGTTATGTTTTCCAGCTCCTACCTCTCAGCTAGAACTTAAAAACAGGCATCTGGCAACCAGTAAAAACAAATGTGGGTACACAAAACCTTTACTTCAGTGTGTTCAAACCTCTGTTACTCTATTTCATTAGCACTCAAAGTGATTTATATCAGACTCATGCATGTGGTTTAAGTATAAAGTATAATAAATCGCAAATTACTTTGGGTATTCAATCGTCAAAAACTATAATAAAACTAGCCCCATTTTTGCCCGACGCTTAGGAGGTTAAATATGTCAGACGTCATCAGATTTGAAAGAAAAATGTATTACCAGATAACGCGGAAACCCTGATACCACCTTATTAAAGAAACAACCATCGGGTTCAATGAACAGAATTGCTAATATTTGGCTCTCTGTCTTCCCAGGGTCATCTAGAATGTCCTTCCTGAGCCGGCATGTGGTGCGTAAGGGGCTGGGCTTGTGGAAGGCCAGTTAGCCAATGTCGTTGTCCCCGTACCGAAACCTCCGGCCATCCGACCGGCCCCTGCCACCTGTCCTTATTAACCCTCCCTTAGGGCTGTGCGAGAGGGGAGATGGACAGATGGCTCTACGGGGCCATGCAGCTTCTGAGAGGAGCTTCTCCTCCCTACCCCCAGTCTCAACCCAGCTTCAGCTCCGGTCCCACCTCCACACTCTGACCCCCCCCCTCCCCCCCTATCCAAACCTCCGAGCCCCAGCACTAGTCGTCGGTGCTGCATGACTGGGCAAATATAGTCCCCCCACCATCTCTCTCATGCAGCTGCCTGGTCTGCAAGCAAAGGCTTAGCCGATATCCAACAGAGGCCTCTCCACTATTGACAAAACACTGTGTGGAGCCATTCCGTTGTGTTTTTAGTTGATCTATTATTTATTTACATTTGTTTTTTGGCACCTCCGTAGTCATCTACCCCACCTAGCATCCAAAGGTTGGTAGTGTGCACATCAGGGTTTCCGTTAGCCGGCATTTACCGGCCGTTGGTGGCAACATTTTTAATTGGCTGGTAAATATAAATCTTGATGGCCATCTTGGCCGGAAAATAATTTTTTTTTATCCACTTTTTCTCTTCTTTTTCTATTTTTCTCCCATCCCAATTCCATTGTGCCAATTCCTCCCTCCCCTGTCTTGAACGTTGCTCGCATATGCCCCCCACTGGCCGGTTGTAGGGAGGATAGAAGCCTTGCATCACGTGTCCCCTCCGGTACACGAGGAGGCAGCCTGTCACATCTTTTCACCTGCCAGCGCGGACTCTCAGTGGCGAGGTGTAACGTGTGGGAGCCTCACACTACCCCCGCCATTTCCTGTCTCTGCTGTGCACACGTCCCCCAACCAACCTGTAGGAGTCGCTGTCCACAACATCCAGATTAGCACCCATCGACTTCCACCCGCTAATTCTGCCAATTGAATTAGTATGACGGCCGGCCCAAGCCGGAGGCAACGCAGACAGCCGGAGTCGAACCTGGTGTCTCTTGCGTTGGTGACGAGCGCAATGTCCGCTGCGCCACCCAGACGCCTTTGGCCGGAAATTCTTTATAATTTTTATTTATTTATTTATTATTATTATTAATCTATGAATTTGGCCGGTACATTTTAATCTTATCGGCCACGTTGGCCGGCCAAAAGAAATGGCTAACGGAAGCCCTGGTGCACATTGAGGGTGGGGGGCGGGGACTTTTAGGTCTCAGGTGGCTTAACACATTGGATGCCAGAGGTCGCTGTGGGCGTATGGCCGTTTGTGCCAGCGCTGTAATGCAATGGGGGGTAGATGCCGGTGTTTGTAGTGCTAAAACTATATTAAATATTATAGCTAAGGATCTAATAACAACGTCAATTGTCAGTGAGTTTCTTCCGGTCAACATGCAAAAAACAGATAATTTTTTCATCCATACATCTCCGTTTTATACCGTGGTGAATATGAGTATAGTTCTAGAGTGATTCTGTGTAATCCCAGGGAACTCCGCCAAACAGCGCTTTATTGCATTCCACTATAAATCGTGCCACTCCTCACCTGGATCAATAATCATCCTGAAATCAACACTAGATTATCTGTATTATGTTTCATCATCGATGCATGAAATGGGGGGGGGGGGGGGGAAGCCGGCCCTTCATGCTTTGATCGCAACCAACGGGACACGGCCCACACACACACCACTAGGGTTGGGCATCGTTTGGATTTGAACGGTTCCGGTTCCGATTCCGATTCTCCATTTCGATTCCTGTTCTAAACGATTCTCGATTCCGATTCTTTGAGGTGCAGGTCAAAACAGGTCACAGCTTATTTCGCAGGAGTTACATTTTTTCATACTATTCACATTGTCAGTTGACTTGACACAGTTTAATTTGGTTGCTGTACTGTAACTAGGGTATTAATTAACAAAGTTAAAAAAAAAAATCAAAAAAAAATTGGGAATCGAAATTAAGAATCGAAATGCAAATATGTTACTTCCGGTTCCAGAACCGGCAGTTAGGAACCGGTTCCTATTAGAACCGGTTCTCGGTGCCCAACCCTACACACCACAGACGCATGCTGCGATCGCGGGGGAAAAATTATCCGTTCAACGCAAGATTGATAATATATAGTCCTTACCTTGTCTATGATGTACTGCAAAAAGAATAATCCAATTATCTGATCGCCATTCCAAATACTGGTCGTGATCGTGTGTCCAACGTTATCCACCAAAGAAAATGAACGGGGGGGGACCCTCGTCGATGCCATCCCTATAAGCGCTTGTCTTGCTGGAGTGTTTAGACCAGGGCAGTACAGTGCGATATATATGTTGCACGTGCGACACTGACGTCAGTCTGTGCGATGAAAGGATTGACTTCAATAGCACTGGTGCGATGGCCCGCGATGGCCCGCTATCCACTTGGTACTTGTAGTCTTGTGCGATTAAATACAATGTCCCTTCTGCGTAAAACTCCATATATCAAACACCAAATCCCATAATCCCTAGCGAACAATATCCCCGCGAGTTGCGAGCAGTGACTCATATCCGCTCGGCTCAGCTCACAACACAGCAGGTGACTGCAGGACTCGTCTCAGCAGCGTTTGGAACGCGGACATTGAAACAGAGCTAGTAGATAGTGTTGTCGCGACCCAAAACAAATCCCTGCTGTTTTATTCGGCAACGGGTCAAATGCATATAACATGCTTTGCAATCCTCGCGTCATAAAGTCCGAAATGAACGTTACGTTAGCATGAGCTAACAACAAGCTGTTCATAGCCATATTTATATAGAGAGAACAGCAGACGGGCAGAGTGAGGAGGAGGGGGCAGACATTCTCCCTTCTGTGTGTGTGTGTGTGCGTTTGGAAAGATCACATGAAGTCAGACAAGTATATTATATTGATAGTAAATGTACTGAGGGTGGACAGATAATGTTGATATTTAAACATAAAAAATACAATACAAAATAAATGTATTCATGATCATGCAACATAAAACGGTTGCGTGTTGCGAGTTCCAAAACATTTAACTTAAAGTTTAAAGCTCAATATATCAAAACGTGGCACTTTACAGTGAACAGGAGGTCTATGTGTATTAAAAACAATAGATTGTTTTTCCTTTAAAAGTCTGGAAGAGGTCAAAAATAAAAATGTCAAATGATATTTCCGTTGCCTTTTTTGAGTTGATCTAAATGTTACTGATTGTGTTAAATGGGCTTATGTTATGATATCGTCTCATATCGATTGCAGGCACCTGCATCGTATCATATCGTGGCATATATCAGCAAATATCGTATTGTTGTCCAAAGAATCTATATCGTATCGTATCGTGATGAAACTGGTGATTCCCACCCCTAGTAGAGTCCATACACCCAACACCAAATCCCATAATTCCTTACACGTAGCGTGTCTGGCTGTGTGACGTCAACTTGTCAGCATAAAATGACAGCCAAACATGGCACTGCAACTAAATAACACCAATACAATAGGCACATTTGTGACTGTTACAAATATAACACATTTTATACTTGTGCTACAAGATTTTGGCCTGTGCTACAAAACGATCAACCTCTGTAGCACCAGTGCTATGTGCAAAAAAAGTTAACGTACAGCCCTGGTTTAGACCCCACCTGCACGCTGCAACTCGGCCGAGAAAACAAACCACATAGTTTCAAATGGAGTGCAATAGCGGCCGCAAGGCATTAGGCGGCGATATCGGACCGTTTCGGCCTCAGACAGAGTGCCACACAGTCCTACAGCATAGCAGGATGAATTATGAATGGAAATAGCGAATAAAAGAAATAACGATCCAATAACGAGTTTACTCGTTGTTGGCAGAATTCGATTGGCGGGCTATAACGAGTTAACTCGTTTTTGGCGCCATTGTGTTAATGAGCAGGGAGAGAAAGGCATGGTCAAAATGTTTTGGTGAAGGTGCCAGGTTAGAAATTTTTCTTTAAACCACATCAGTGTGAGAATTCTGTTCTTTTTTGAGTATTGGAATCTTTTTTTTCTATGTTTTCTTTAGATTCTTCTTCTACTAAACCTATAATTTGATTCATGATACCCTGGATCTAGTTTTTTAGATTTCTTTGGATGTGCGTATTGATAAGACACTACCTGGTTTACCAGCAAGAAGCCATTACACTGTGATTTCGCTATTGATTTAGTTATATCGTGACTCACAGGCAGTTTCTGACAAAAAGCTAAATAGGATCCAGACAGGACGGAGAGCTACAACTCAGAGTGGGAAGATAAAGGACGGAGTAGGCTGTAAATAATCACACAGGGCCACTCGTTTATCATCGCGCCCTCCTATCTGCTTGATATTAGGTCCAATTAGTCTCCGATATGAGCGCCGGTGCAGGGCTCGCCGGAGCACGCGATCAATCAAACCCCCGTGCGCGACACATCGCGGCCCCTCTTGTTGACTGGCACTCGGCCAACATGACAGCAGAGCTGTGACGGAGCACCGGGATGGGGAACGGGGACCAATCAAGGCGGCGATTACCGAGTCTAATGAGTGTCTCTCTCGACTTCAGGCGGCAATCGAGCCTCGAGTGCAGCAGCCTTCCATCAATTTACTTTGATTGCGGAGAGAGAGACGGGCAATCGTTTCATATAGCTGGATCGGATGCCGGCGCCTTATTATCATAGTCTAGGCCGGCTGCTCCTCGCCTATGGAATGCCGTCCCTGACGCGTCTATATTAAAGGCAGCCCAAGAGTGCTTCCGCATTTCTCTGATTGGCCGCGACGCCCCACGTGACAACGCCTAGCATGCCCCGCGGCAGAGCGGAAATAGGCTGCTGCTCCGGCGAAAGAAAGACAGGCATTCTATTGCCATGCTCTGCGACAAACTCTAACCTTAACCAACTCCGAAAGAATGCTTAAACTTAACCCTAACCTTAACCAACTCCGAAAGAATGCCTAAACTTAACCCTAACCTTAACCAACTCCGAAAGAATGCCTAAACTTAACCCTAACCTTAACCAACTCCGAAAGAATGCCTAAACTTAACCGGCGAAAGAACGTTTATATAGAGAGATGATAAATTAATTAAACGTAAAAAAATATATATAAAATTGAAGTGATTCGAACTTGTCACCAACTGACCGCAGGATCCACAGCAAGCTGCGGAACGAGTTGAGCTAACCGTCGATGTTAAAACAGGGGGGATTAGGAATACATAATGCCGCGGCAACTTATGCGCCGCTGCCGCTCTGCCGCGGGGCGTGCTAGGCATTGTCACATGGAGCGTCGCGGCCAATCAGAGAAACGCGGAAGCACTCTTGGGCTGCCTTTAATATATAGGCGTCCCTGACTACCTCAGAGCACCACAGACCACTGCGTCCTTTAAAAGAGGACTTAAAACATACCTCTTCACGAAAAGCCTTCCCTTAGTTTTAACCTTTTTATACATGCCTTGTGTGTTTTATCCCTTTTTTATGCTTTTGTGTCTTGTTTTTTTAATTGCCTATGTTTTTAAAGTCTGTTTTTACCCTGTAGCACTCTGAGATTTGCATTATTATTAGGGATGTCCGATATTATCGGCCTACCGATATTGGCATTAAAATGCAATATCGGAAATGATCGGTATCGGTTTTCAAAAGAAATATTTTCTTTACATTTATTTAACCTTTATTTACCCAGGCAAGCAAGTAAGAACAAATTCTTATTTTATTTATTGTAAAAAGTATGTATAATATTGTGTTAATTCCACGACAAGAGATATGTAATGTTAATTACCTGAAATTATTACGTTTTTTGGGGGGGGGGGGGGGCCCTGCATATATCGGTATCGGTTGATATCCGTATCGGAAATTAAGAGTTGGACAATATCGGTATATCGGATATCGGTAAAAAATCCAATATCGAACATCCCTAATTATTATTATTATTATTATAGCGAGCTGGTTGAAAAGCGTGAACGAGGCCTGTGGAGACGTGGAGCTCACATCACGTATTATTATCCGCCAGCCGGAAGACACTTCCCCCTCGGTGGGATAGTGGATCATGACAAGAGCCATCGACTGCAGTCATCTGAGTGGTCGTTAGGGCAGAGGTGGGAGCCTGTGTGAGCAGCTGGGCAGCCCGGGGAGCACACGGCCGCGGGGACCGTGCCCACATGTCTGGAGAAAGTCCACCGGTTGACCCTTTCACTGCCACACTACCAAAGGGTTAACCCTTTCACTACCACACTACAGAAGGTTAACCCTTTCACAAGCACACAACAGGAGGCACACTACAGAAGGTTAACCAGTAATAGTAGCCTATGCCTGTGGCAATGGCTAATGGGGATCCGAATAAACTAAACTAAACTAAACCATTATCTGAAAAACCTTACTGTCATGCACTTGTCCTAATACACTAACCTACACTGTAGCACTAAACACTTTGATGAACATTGTTACTCAGCTGATAGAGTTGTGCCCTTCCTGATGACTTGTCGTACAGAACTTGTAAGTCGCTTTGGATAAAAGCATTCAGCTAAATGTAAATGTAAATGTAATGTAAACTAAACCCTTTCACAAGCACACTACAGAAGGTTAACCCCTTTCACTACCACACTACAGAAGGTTAACCGTCTGTAGTGTGGTAGTGAAAGGTTAACCGTCTGTAGTGTGGTAGTGAAAGGTTAACCTTCTGTGGTGTGGTAGTGAAAGGGTTAAGGAAACACTGTACAGAAAAATACAAACGATACTATTTGTCTATTTCCTCGTGAGTGACACTGTTGTTAGCATTCTTGGCAGGCAAGAATCAACTATAGGACTGTCCTCGGTTGAAAACATTAGACTAAAAGTCATGACGTCGTCAACGAATCGATTAGGCTAGTTGATTTCATCAACAAATCTGTACGATTTGGGTTTATCACATGAAATAGCACAGAAGGACGTCTTTGAATCTAGTGCATTATGTATAGCCTCAACGTAAACAACATGTAGGCCGTCCCTCCAGTCCCCACATCTTCACACAATCATATATTACATTTGTAGGGGCACTTTATATTTGCGGAACAAATCTCAAGGCGCCACAGTGTAGAAGAACATAAAAACTAGTACGAGAGTAAAAGGAACATAAAATAAGAAGGGCTAAAACTAGTAAAAGAGTAAAAGTACATATTAATTAAAAGACCGTTAAGAGGGCGCATACAGCACTACGGTGGAACACGGCCGACCCGGGTTCGACTCCCGGACCCGGTGATCTTTGCCGAATGTCTTCCCCGGTCTATCCCATTCCTCCTCTCTCTCTGGACTGCCCGGTAGCAAAAATCAAAAACATTCCATTCCAATAATGATGTGATATAAGGAGGTAAAGGCCTCCTTACCAGTAAGGGCCTTAAAATTTTACAAATACCAGTGTTTGCTGCACCTCTCCATCAGAGAGGACCAACCAACCTTCTCATAAAGGACACAGTGATGAGTGTCGTATCCATCACCAGTGATGAATCTGAGGCCAGAGTGATAGACAGAGTGCAAGGATTTAAGAGTTGAGGCCGCAGCAGCATGTCTATAGATTACATCACCATAGTCCAAGATATGAAAACTGCCTCGACAACTCTCTTCCTACTAATCAAAGGAAAGCTGGTTCTGTTTCTGTATAGGAAGCCGGTTTTCTGTTGAAAATTGTCGGCAAGGTTGTCCACATGGAATTGAAATAATAGATGTATCATCGAGCCACACACCAAGGCATTTATATTCAAACTCCTTTTAATGAACAGTCAAAAATGGCGACAATAGACCCATTGGAATAAAAAAAACGATTTATTCCAATGGCTCTGAATCAGCAATTAGTGTCAACTAACTCTCCTTTCATCCTCACAACCAGTAACAGATCCACTTCGCTACAGGACGTCCTCCGTCAGGTTCTGCACGGCCTCTGTCAGAGAACACAGTGTGGAGAACTTCCATCAGACCTCATCCTCACCATCTCTATGATCTCTAATAAAACCTCTGTCAGAGAACACAGTGTGGAGAACTTCCATCAGACCTCATCCTCACCATCTCTATGATCTCTAATAAAACCTCTGTCAGAGAACAGTGTGGAGAACTTCCATCAGACCTCATCCTCACCATCTCTATGATCTCTAATAAAACCTCTGTCAGAGGACAGTGTGGAGAACTTCCATCAGACCTCATCCTCACCATCTCTATGATCTCTAATAAAACCTCTGTCAGAGAACAGTGTGGAGAACTTCCATCAGACCTCATCCTCACCATCTCTATGATCTCTAATAAAACCTCTGTCAGAGAACAGTGTGGAGAACTTCCATCAGACCTCATCCTCACCATCTCTATGATCTCTAATAAAACCTCTGTCAGAGAACAGTGTGGAGAACTTCCATCAGACCTCATCCTCACCATCTCTATGATCTCTAATAAAACCCCTGTCAGAGAACAGTGTGGAGAACTTCCATCAGACCTCATCCTCACCATCTCTATGATCTCTAATAAAACCTCTGTCAGAGAACAGTGTGGAGAACTTCCATCAGACCTCGTCCTCACCATCTCTATGATCTCTAATAAAACCTCTGTCAGAGAACACAGTGTGGAGAACTTCCATCAGACCTCATCCTCACCATCTCTATGATCTCTAATAAAACCTCTGTCAGAGGACACAGTGTGGAGAACTTCCATCAGACCTCATCCTCACCATCTCTATGATCTCTAATAAAACCCCTGGCAGTAGTTTGCAATTAGCGCTCCACTGATGGAGCGTCGGGAGAGGTCGCTAAATCCATCAGATTACCGCAGGCTGGGCAGCGTATTGTTATGTAAAATAAGGCACAGCATCTCACTTCATTAATTTAATATCTGGGTATAGGGTCTGCATAGCGAGGGTTAGAGAGACCGGCGAATATTTGCTTTCTGACCAATTAGGCCGGCCCGAGGACGATTCAACTCACCGAGTTATGCGTTGCCTCTGGGGAACCGAGGTGGACGCCTGGGGCTGTTGGCCTTTATGATCATGTGTGCTGCTGTAAATCAGCCTGTTGTCTCCACAACGATGTAGCGAGAGGGCAGGAGGCACGTGGAATAGCGGCAGCATTGGCCCTTATCAAACCGGTTTTAATAAAGAAACGGAAACAGTAGCATGTGCATCTTTTAGATCAATAATTAGGCTATGGAAATGAGGCTGCCTCTGAATATACAAATGTGTTATAATAAGATGTAACTGTAAACGGGGCGCCCGAGTGGCGCACCGCATACAGCACTACGGTGCAACACGACCGACCCGGGTTCGACTGCCGGACCCACCCGGTGATCTTTGCCGAATGTCTTCCCCGGTCTATCTCTCTCTCTCTCTCTCTCCCCCTCTCTCTCTCTCTCTCTCTCTCTCTCTCTACCGGACTGCCCGGTAGCAAAAATCAATAAAAACCTACAAAAACATAACTTGTCCGAAAGGACAAGTTAGGGCTGGACGGTAGGGATGGGTACCTTTCACATTTGAACCGATACCGGTACCCAACGGTACCTTTTTTCGGTACTTTAGTCTCAAGAAATTTAATTTACCTACCTCAGTCGTAAAAAAAAAATCCAAACTTCAAATAACTAAAATTTCGACAGTTTTCGGCTTGTCATTGCTCCGACTGCTTTGTTGTTGAATCAAGTCAAATCCTAGGTAAGCATATATTGTGCGTGTGAACGTTGACATGAAAAGAAAAAAGTAAAGAAAAAAAAAGGGTAAAAAAAGAAAATTTAATTAATTTTTTTTTTTTTTTTTTTTTTTTTTTTTTTTCACTTGATTCGATACTCGGTAGTACCGACATGTTTCGGTTCGGTACCTCAAAAGTACCGAATTCGGTACCCATCCCTACTGGACGGTATGGTCTAAAATGTATATCACGGTATCATTTGAAGCATAGACGGTAACGTTATATATCACGGTATATTAACTTATCTTAAAATGTCTATATAAATGCTTCAGAAGGGGTAAAACACTGGTATGGCAGCTATTACTGTACTCTTGTATTACTAGGACATATTTCACACAGTACAGAGGTATTTTATTAAGAACATTTATTGTGCAAAACTGCAATAGAAAAATGCAAAACCTTTTCTCAAGTGTCTGCGGGCAGGTAACGCGTATCTGGGATCCAGTGCTTTGACCATGTCTTTAAAGCCCTTCCGATCGACAGTTTGAAAAGGAACCATGTCCTTACACAAGTAAACAGTGACAGCGTTTGTTATGTCGGTCCACCGCTGGCTTTTTTTTGTCATTGTTAACTTAAGCGTAAATAATAAAAAAAATAATCAAATGATTCTGTTACAGCTGCTGAGCTATACTATAGCTAATGTCCATCAATATCTTCCCTTTTAATTAAATAGGTTCAAGAATCGAATCAGGATTGTTAGCAGAGAGAGAGAGAGATGGATGGGGGAGACAGAGTGAGAGAGGGAGGGAGGGAGGGGGCTGCTGCTAGAGTGGAGCTAACGTTAACGTGCTGAGGCTAGTACATCGACAGGCTGCTAGAGTGGAGCTAACGTTAACGTGCTGAGGCTAGTACATCGACAGGCAGCTAGAGTGGAGCTAACGCTAACTTGCTGAGGCTAGTACATCGACAGGCTGCTAGAGTGGAGCTAACGCTAACTTGCTGAGGCTAGTACATCGACAGGCTGCTAGAGTGGAGCTAACGTTAACTTGCTGAGGCTAGTACATCGACAGGCTGCTAGAGTGGAGCTAACGTTAACTTGCTGAGGCTAGTACATCGACAGGCTGCTAGAGTGGAGCTAACGTTAACTTGCTGAGGCTAGTACATCGACAGGCTGCTAGAGTGGAGCTAACGCTAACTTGCTGAGGCTAGTACATCGACAGGCTGCTAGAGTGGAGCTAACGTTAACTTGCTGAGGCTAGTACATCGACAGGCTGCTAGAGTGGAGCTAACGTTAACTTGCTGAGGCTAGTACATCGACAGGCTGCTAGAGTGGATTTAACGTTAACTTGCTGAGGCTAGTACATCGACAGGCAGCTAGAGTGGAGCTAACGCTAACTTGCTGAGGCTAGTACATCGACAGGCTGCTAGAGTGGAGCTAACGCTAACTTGCTGAGGCTAGTACATCGACAGGCTGCTAGAGTGGAGCTAACGTTAACTTGCTGAGGCTAGTACATCGACAGGCTGCTAGAGTGGAGCTAACGTTAACTTGCTGAGGCTAGTACATCGACAGGCTGCTAGAGTGGAGCTAACGTTAACTTGCTGAGGCTAGTACATCGACAGGCTGCTAGAGTGGAGCTAACGCTAACGTGCTGAGGCTAGTACATCGACAGGCTGCTAGAGTGGAGCTAACGCTAACTTGCTGAGGCTAGTACATCGACAGGCTGCTAGAGTGGAGCTAACGTTAACTTGCTGAGGCTAGTACATCGACAGGCTGCTAGAGTGGAGCTAACGTTAACTTGCTGAGGCTAGTACATCGACAGGCAGCTAGAGTGGAGCTAACGCTAACTTGCTGAGGCTAGTACATCGACAGTTAACATTACATAAGGTTTTAGCGCAACGTGGGCATTCCAGAATAGCGAGGATGCAAAGCATGTTAGACAATTGGACTCGTCGCAGAGTTTACATTACACATAGAAACTGCGTGACTCGCGAGAGAAGTTGTCACACAGCCTTCAAACGCAGGGCGGAAGAGCTAGTTTGCTTCAGTCCGCTCTGTTCCGTGTCTATTATGAAATGACAATTGCGCGTTGACACGCCCACTGCGCGAAGCCTCTGTGCTCCTAAATAACCTTTTCCAGTTCGCACATATCTATTTATATCTAATTCTATCTATTTTTAGGGGCAAATGCGAGTGAAATAGTCGCACTGTCGAGCCCTGGCTGTGGTTACATGACGTCATTGCTATTTTAGAGCTGCTCTACCGGTTACACGGTATAGTCAAAATCCATACCGTAGCACAAATTCATACCGTTTAACTTTATACCGTATACCGTCCACCCCTAGGACAAGTAACATTTAAAATAATTATATATATATTTTTCGACTCTGACATGAAAATCGAATGTAGAGACTGGCACGACTATTCTAAAAATTCGAAAATTCGAACTCATCATCCCTAGTCAGTAGGTTTTTTTTAAACTTGATTGATTGATTGAAAACTTTATTAACAGATTGCAGAATGGGTACAATACAGTATGGCTCAATACACACAATTGTACTTTGAATGCCCATCACGAGAATTATTTTTTATTTTTTTTATTAGCGATCTGAATTCATATTTCATCAACCGAGCCTACCGTTGGTAAACCTGCCCCGCCAGGCACTCAGATGTGAAAAAAGCGGCCCCTATCGTCTCCCAGATGGTAATGCACCCTTTTGGATTGGACTCAATGAAAATGGATGAGAAAAAAAAACTCCAGAATCCACATTTTACTTCTCACGCATATAACCGGAGCCGATCAGATTCATTCTGGACCCTCAGCACAGCGTGTAATATGTGTTTTACAGTATACGCGTTGGATCAATAAAAGGATCGATTTTTGGAATGGCGATCAGGAATTGGAATAATCCATTTGGATACCATCTGATCTCAGGTAAGGAATCTATTTTACCAGTCTTAGGATAATCAGACCTGTTTTCACGGAGATATAAGCTTTTGCCCTATGTGTGATATGGCTGTTTGACTGTGCGAGCGATCAGGAACTAAGAGAATCAATTTTCAGCTCGCGGCACCAGCGTGCATACGTACACATATACTATCGATAATCTAGCGTTTATTTGAAAACGATTCATAAATAGGCAGAACAATTACAACGTTCTAGAATATTACAGTACAGGGAGTTTATCACAGAATCTTTTTTTTCAAAATGCTATAAAACGGAAATGAACCGATAAAAAAACAATCCGCTTCGACAATGTTGACTGGAAATGAGTCATTGATAAGCGACGGGCAGATTAGACACATAATTTAAAACATAGATTAGGCGATATTAACGTTAACATTGAAGTGGATGGTGGGCATTCAAGCACTAAATGTGCGCCCCCTGCTGGGCACTGAAAGTGTTAAGGGGATGCAGACCAGAGAAAGACTTTTGTCTTGTTTACATCAGGGTCCCCCATTTTCAATTCATAATGAATTGTAAGTAAGGGTGCAACTTGCTCCGTGCAATCCATTCTTTGTGGATCCCGCCCTAAGACCTTGTTAGTTAAAGATCGGCACGTGCGCGGCTCCATCGACTGCACGCCAAGAAGAACGGACAGGTTTCTGATACGGACTGAGTCTGATAAAGATCGGCACGCGCGCGGCTCCATCGACTGCACGCCAAGAAGAACGGACAGGTTTCTGATATGGACTGAGTCTGATTCTCTACTATCACACGCGCACAGATCTCTCTTTGAGCAGCGCCTCCATGGATCACCACCACAGATCCCCCCCCCCCCCCCCGATTCCCTTCAATGCAGCACTCATTGCTTTTCCATGTTAGGTCCACGACTGCTACTCCATGAACATTAATACATGAAGAAGGAGGGGACACATGTGAGACTAAACCTACAAAGGGGGAGAAAATCCAATTACCTCCGACAGGGCTGAGCATCTCGCACAGGATCTACACCTCGTACCGTCTCTAGGTAATTGGAGCGAACATTGATACTCGCTGCGTGGAATCCTGGAGTAATTCCTCAACAATAGGGAGCTCCACATTATTACTACGTCGGCGCTTTCAATTTATTAAGACCAATGATGTCCATTAACGGGGGAGACGGTCGGGCCTGGCGGTGTGCTGCCCCGGTCTACCTCTTCTTCTCCCTGGAGAGAGAGGGAGGGAGAGAGAGAGACAGCGAGAGAGAGGGAAAGAGAGAGAGAGAGAGAGAGAAAGAGAGAGAGCGAGAGAGAGAGAGAGAGAGAGAGAGAGAGAGAGAGAGAGAGAGAGAGAGAGAGAGAGAGCGAGAGCAGCGTGTCGTCTGAGCCTCGTCTCGTCTCGCTCTGACGATGTCACCGGGTCGGGGGCTGATGGAGACTAAAGGCTTTGGAGAACAGTCTGGATGTAACAAGCTGATATACCTCATCAGGCATTCAGAGGACAAAAAACACCTACTAGGAACTGTGTGGGGGGGGGGGGTGAGTTACCATGGCAACACACGGATATGTGACTACGTGAACACCTTGTCCGTCACGTTGCATCTAAACCACTGATCTCCGGTCCGTGTCTGAGGCCCGGTGTGTTGTGCCACCCACTGGGGCATTAACCCTTTCACTGCCACACAAGGCGACGTCGGTTGTGTGATAGTAAAGGGTTAACCTTCTGTCGTGTGGCAGTGAAAGGGTTAACCTGGCTGTCGTGTGGCAGTGAAAGGGTTAACCTTCTGTGTATTGTCGCACTGAAAGGGTTAACCGTTTGGTAGTGCGGCAGTGAAAGGGTTACGCAGTAACTGAGCAGTCCGGGAAAATAATGACCGCTGTGCGCAGCTGTAGCAATCAAGCCCACTGACACACACTGCATCAGTGCAATCAGACACACCTGCCGGCTGCCGGCGAAGCTGCCAGCGATGACAGCGCGGAGCGACAGAACAGAACTGCGTCTGCATTTGATTTCGTCTTGTCGATGGTGTAAAATGAATTAGGTATTTTGTTGGTAAGTTAGCCATGTAATAAGCGGGATAATGTATAGCTATACTCGGTCATTGTCGCAAAATAATTGACCTTCACTACGTTTAGAACACCTCGGCGAGGCGCCTCGGTATTCTAAACTCCGTGTCGGTCAATTATTTTGCGACAATGACCTCGTAGCTATACATTATTCCTTACATAATATGCATGCTCTGGAAGGATCCCAGGTGAGGTATTTAACACACCTGATCAAATCAATAATTTAGAGAGAGAGAGAGAGAAATAGAGAGAGAGAGGGGGGGGGCTGCAAAGAGAGAGAGAGGACAGAGAGAAATAAAATCCTTTCATCCAACTTAATCCTCTGCTGTGTGCCTATTATTGGAGAAGAGTTTTAGGCAGAACTCTCAGAATGTGCCAAACGCAGTAAACCTTCCGAGGCCAGCCGGCTGTCAAACCATTCTGAGACATCACCCACCCTGTTCGGTTATTCTGACTCCAAAAGGATTGGGGGGGGTGTAATAATAATAATAATAATAACTTTATTTGTATAGCACTTTTCATACAGAAGTTGCAGTTCAAAGGTAAGGTAAATCAGTGTTTCACATTAGGATCTAGCATCGCAATAGGCCTTTCTGTTTACAGTTTCATTCAGTAATAAAACAGGACACACACGCAGACACACACAAAAAAGGGGGAATATTAAAGAACCACTGGAATCGCTGAGTGATGAGAGAGGGTGGGGGGAAAACACAAGAATAAGATAAATACGAATAAAAAAAACTGTAGGAAAAATAACTGAGTAAAAATCCCAAAATAACCACCACTGCCAAGCAGTTGAAAACAAGAAGAAAAACAATAGGACTAGAGAGAGAGCAAAGCCTAGAAGAAGCATGAGCTTGGGACGCTCGTCTACTATTGAGGGAAAAACATGAAATGGACAACAAGCATCCGAACACAGTCAACCAAACCTACTTATAAAGGCACTGCACACCTGACACCAATCAGGTGGCAATCAAGCCCCACACACCTGCCATGCCGCATGGCAATTAACTGCAGAGGCCAGTGATTGACAGCTGTCCCTCACAGAAAGACGAAATAGACAGCTGACCCACACAGAAAGATGAAATAGACAGCTGACCCACACAGAAAGACGAAATAGACAGCTGAGCTGACCCTCACAGACAGACGAAATAAAGCCAAAGCACTAAACTAGAATAAAACCCACATAAACCACGATCCATCACAAAAAACGAAGCAGGCCAGGCACTGAGTGTGTGGACCATGAGAGGGTTAGGCCATGGTGGTGGAATCAGCCTTCACAAACCCAGAGCGCAAGGGAAGGAAAGAGTGCACAAAATCCAATCTGTGTCCAGGAGAAGAGTAATATGATCTGAATCAACATTGAGGTCCATTTAGCCCACACAGGACTCCCCCCCCCCCCCGCCCCAGCCCACGCCTTCAGGTACTTATTGCAGTCACATACATCAACATAACGGGCCAGAGCCGGGGCGGAATCCATGGGCCTAAGCTTTGGCCAGAATGGGTCGGAAGCAGGGAGTACTACTAGGCACATTAAATCAGCTGTAGTCAGAACAGGAGGTATTACTGGGGCGATTATATACCGGCATGGCCTCCAGGCAGAGGTATAATGGTATAGGATCCACTGTGCAAGGATAGCACTAGGGTTGGGTACCGAACTCTGTACTTTTAAGGGTATAGCGACCGAATTACATCGGTACTGCCGAGTACCGATTCACGCTAGATCAATCGGTACCAGATTTCGGTACCTTTACATGTTTAGTATAAGAGTGTAATATTACTAGACAAGAGTGAGCCTTTTCCACAAATATGGATATTACTGTCCCGTCTCTTGGGTCTTTTGGAAAGACCAGACGAGGTCAGAGGAGTTTGACCATATTTACTGAGGATGGCCAGTAAATTGTTATTGATATTGAATTGATATTTAAACATCTAAAAACATAATGATCATGTGATTTATTTTGTGTTGTGTTGTGTCACAACAATAAATAACTAAATGTTCTAAATAAATAACATTGTTGGAATAGAGAAGTTTAGACTTCATTTTTACAACTGAAATAAAACAATGTGTTATTATTACAGAAAGAGTTAGTACCAGAAAAAAAGGGTACCATTGGGTACCGACACCGAATTCCAGGAACTGGTACTGGTATCAGGTATGTGAACGGTAACCAACCCTAATAAGTAGCACCGACAAACACTGACAAGCCTGAGCCTAATATATCCACCAAATGAATACCCATAGAAATATATAGAATAGAATAGAATAGAATAGAATAGAATAGAAGTACTTTATTGATCCCAAGGGAAATTCAGCACCACAGATCGCTCACAATCAACATTCAGTTATAGTCAAAAGTCACAAATAAGAATAGGAATAAGAATACAAGTAATAATAAATACTGAAACTTTCATGGATTTCAACCAAGCCACTCACTATTTGACTATATCTTTCACTATTTTGGGCACTTTTACACAATTCCTGTGAGTCTATGGAACACCTCTGTAATGTTTTTTTTTCAAAACAAAATGCATTGTTTTGTATTTCTAATCAAGTCCTCAAAAACAGCATTTTTCTACCTCAAGATCTTAAGCCGTTTTGAGGCTGGGCTCCAACCACTGTGTGGCCTGGTGGCAACTGCCACATCAACTGCCACATTATTATGCAGCTGAGAAATCTCTCTGACATCACAGATATGCACATTTTCAGATGACTCAGTTCAGTGAGGGTGAATATTGTGAGAGGAGAATTGGAAGAATGCGCCAAAATATGAGAATTAGATCCATAGATCCTATTAATATAAGTCCACATAGCTAGGAAACAATGCTAAACACTGAAAAAGGCCATTTATAAGATAGTTCCCCTTTAAGATCAAACAAAAAGGCACAGAACTGCAACGGAGTCGTCAACCAGGGGCCGGTGGACCTACGACGGTACACAAAGATGTGTGTGTTCCACTCACCCTCTTCTGGTCCTCCAAGCCGTGCAGAACAGCTTTCCTCCTCTGCTGCTGCTGCTGCTGCTGTGGACCGGACTCCGCTCCGGCGTCCATCCTCCAAAGGAATATCCAGCCGACCCCCACTTCCAGGAAATGTATTATACGCTTATTCCAAGTAATTTAACACCCCCCCCCCCCCGTCGACAAATACTGCCAGTCCGTCAACTTTTCTTCACGGAGAAACGACACCCAAAGAGGAGGATACGACGTCCTGGGTTTTATTTCACTCATATTATGTCTCCATGGCGCTGCTGCTGCTGCTGCTGCTGCTGCTGCTTCCTTGCAGTTCTCCGTCCCCCTGCTGCAGGTGCCCGGGCTGAGGGTCATCGGGGGAGAGGAGGAGGAGGGTGACCTGGGACGACCGCGTGCAGGAGCCGGCTCCTTCTCTTAACTCCATCACGACGACGACAGGCGCGGAGCGCTGCTGCTGCTGCGTTGGACAGTTGAGGAGATCATTGTGATGATCTGTTCCCCCTGCAGAAGTCAAACAGAAACAGTCTCAAACGTTGTACAAAATATGTTTAAATTCCAAAGCTGTACATGCCCCCCGCCATTATACCAAAAACTAAAAGTCTAAATGTCCAGTGAAAACAGGAGTGGTTGAATAAAACAGATTTTTTTTTTTTTTTTTTTTTTTTCAAATCATGAAGCATCGTCTCGTCTGGTATCTTGGTAGAAAACCGGTGTCCATGAATGAATGAATGAATGAATGAATGAATGAATGAATGAATGAATGAATGAATGAATGAATGAATGAATGAATGAATGAATTAATTAATTAATGAATTAATGAATGAATGAATGAAAACTTTATTTAACAGATTGCAGAATGGGTACAATACAGTACGGCTCAATACATACAATTGTTAAGGGGATGCAGACCTGAGAAAGACGTTTGTCTTGTTTACATCAGGGTCCCCCATTTTCAATTCATATAGATGTGTGTGTGTGTGTGTGTGTGTGTGTGTGTGTGTGTGTACCCCCTCTAATGTGGTCAATAGGTAAATGAAAATAGTTTCATGATGAATGATAATATTTAGTGTGAAGTCTAAAAATGTTGACGTCAATTACTGGAATATAGGACCCTTGTATCCCTTGGTGTCGTGTCACATTGTCCTGTGTGTGTGTGTGTTTGTGAGTGTGTGTGTGTGTGTGTGTGTGTGTGTGTGTGTGTGTGTGTGTGTGTGTGTGTGTGTGCGCGTGAGTGAAAGAAAAGAGAGTTCAAATGTGAGAAACATGTGTCTTAATAAACTTCTCGGTGAAACAGTCATCATGTCTTGTCAGCGTTTGGAGCAGAACCCACTTCTCCACCTGCACACGGTATATTATTACTAAATCATTACAAAAATGTGAAAATAGTCAGGAGCTCTGCATGAATAAAACAACCAAACCAAATATGATTTATTATAGTGTGGCTAAGTTATTGTGTTCATATTAATAAGACAAAGTGGGAAGTCGGAGTTTAAATATAAACTCAACATAAAAACGACCCAGAGGTTCGGATTTTTTCTGTCCCGGCCATTTAATAAATCAGAAGAACGGCAGTTATTAACAAAACCCATAACTTTGTTGTCGGTATAGGCGTTCTGCTCTATAGAATATGAGAGATGTGCGCAAAATAAGCGAACCGAATTTAAATGAAACCTCTACACGAGTGACAACAAACTGAAATGGCAATCACCAATAATATACTGCGAGACGAAAGTTATTATAGGAGATATATATGCAGCATCCGTGCAGAAAGCCCGTTACTGCACAGTGCACACTATGGCTGGCTACTTAATAATAAAACACTGATGATCGTCCAGAAAAAGAAAGAAAAAAAGATTAATAAACAAATAATGAAACAGCACGCTTCAATGTGTACAAGGTATACTCACTCACCCCAAACTATTGTTTTTCCTTCCAAGGACGAGATGCGTCTCCGCCATGTGTGCATACCGCTGTCCTCTCCTCTCTCTCTTCTGCAAGGAGGTCCCACTCTCTCCCCGATCGATAATAATAACATGACGTCACTGGCCGCCCTGAGCTCCGGTGTTTTTTCTCCCTGCATCCTTTCAGGCGCCCGTCTGTTACCATGACGACTCCTCCCGGTAAGCATCATTCTGTCGCCATCTAGCGCCAAACTCGAGACATGTCAACTGAGCCGTGCTCGTCGGCGTTATTTTTTTCCGTAGCCTCATTTCTGGCAAGACGCTCTCTGATTGGCCGACGCCTGTTTCTACACTGGTTAAGCTTAGGCACTCTTTCGAAGTTGGTTACGGTTAGAGTTTGTCTTAGAGCAGGGCGATATAGGCCGGGAGCCAGCCAGGTCTACCCCTCAGGATGTTTTTTGCTACCTTTTTTTCATTATTATTTCCTGTTACCCCATACCTTGGGCCATCACGAGTTGATAAAGACCACCCCCAAATCAGCCCCGTGTGGCCTCAGGGGCCAAAAAACCCTCTTTTTGGGAAAAGCTTCTGGCGAAATTATGTAATTGCAAATATGAGGGTACTGCAACTGCATAAATGGTCAGATAAGTCTGAAACTTTGCATTGTGTATCCTGACACATAGGGGAAAAGTATCAGCATAATACTCTGGGGCTTACTACCTTTTCTATTGTCAAATATCACCCTCAGAATACCCCAAAAGACAAAAAAAATTCTGTCCGCCTGACAAATTGTCCTCAAAAGTGATCATTTTCAAGTATTTTATTATACATGTTGCTGCCTCACATGGATATAAAAACTTCCCACATTTATAAGCTTCAATTTAAGTCCAAGATGACCTTTCTATCTAGAATATTACACCTGCTATGACCAAATCCTCAAATCCTCAAATCGAGAAAATAGAACATTCCCCTTTTTTATTCTCTTTTTTTTTCTCCCTTGCTTTTTATATCTAAAAAATATATTAAACAAGAGTTGAGACTTAGTAATGTAATGCTATACTATCTGAAGTTACTTACTTGAAAAGTGAACAATGTTACGCCCCCTGGTGGACCGGGAAGTCACAGTTCGGTGCGGGCTTTCGGTACAGTGGGGGAAAGTTTGGCTTTCCATGTTCCACTCAGGGGTGATGTAGTGTGCAGTAACTAATTGTACTTGTAGGGCCGTCAACAAATATTCTATATTGAAATTAATAATCGACTTGTAAAAAAGAAAAAGTAAATTATAATTATATTAGATTGTGAAAAAACAGCCCCAGGTGGGCGGTCGTTAGTGGTTAACGTACCATTGTATTCGCTTGGTACACAACCGTTCTGTACTGTATACGGTACACACTGAAACGGTTCGGTAGGGATACGTGTGCCTTTACACCCCTAGTAATATAGGCAAGGAAGATTATTTAGTGGAAGAGTGCATGTAGAAGACAGTAAGAAGGTTATTCTTCTTTCATTTCAGATATCGACTGAAGAAGTGTGTTTTTAGTCGACAGCAAAAGATTGGTTGTGTGGTGGGAAGTTCGTTAATATAATAATATCCTCTAATATTAGTTTGTAATATTCTAATATTATCCTGAGGAATCTGGCAATAATAACACAGTAGCCTTCTAAATATGTCCATTTGAGAAAAGACACTTTATGAGAGAATAAGGTGGAGATGTGACCCACTCTACAGCAGAAAATGTTAGCCTTCAAATTGGGAGTTTGAAACAGTCAACAAGAGGAAACACATCTGAATCTGATATTGGACAGTGATACATTACACTGGTTTTGGTTATGGTTTTGGTTATAGTTTGGTTGTAGTTTGGTTATAGTTATAGTTGCTTTGCCTACATAGTGTTATTTAAACTAACAAAACGTCTCAAACAATCATAAATAATAGGATTAAATGAGCAGATCATCAACATGGATTGTTCTTAATGGTGGTACATTATCACTGCCATTATTGACCCACCCAGAAGAACAGAACCTTGTTAACCTAAACGGCATCATCTAATGGATTCAAGATTCAAGATTCAATAGTTTTATTTCAAAATTATTGCATTGTTAGTTTGGCTACATTTACCATTGTCCGGCAAAACAACTTTTGAAACATAAATGAAATGGGAAAAGAGGAACCCCCCCCCAAAAAAATAAAACAACAGCCAGAAACGATACACTGTTTGAAAAGGAGATGGAAGAAGCAAAGCTTATCTGTTTCCATCCCCCATCAATAACTAATTGCAATATTATATATACTTCAGCAAGTACAATATGACACGATGGTCTCTTGTTCTGCATGCCGACTATAGTGTGTACAAATCAACTCTCTCCAACTCCCTCGTTCCAAAATTATGAAACTATGACCTCGCAATAAATCACTGCATTACAACACATTTTAATACTGCGTAAGATTTTATAGATTTGAAGATGAATGAAATGGAGAACAGCAAAGATTACACTTGATTTCAACATGTTAGAGGTGCCATAGATGGGTTTATTATATTTTATTATATATATAAAACACTGAAGTACACTCCATGTTGACTTATTCTATAATCATTCTGTATGTGTTGATGGTGGAAGAACAGCCTATTGGAGGAGGATGAACATACAGCTGTATGTGTTGATGGTGGAAGAACAGCCTATTGGAGGAGGATGAACATACAGCTGTATGTGTTGATGGTGAGCCTATTCCTATAAACGGAGAGACATATTAGTGATTGCCAATGTCATCACATCACAATGCATCATATCATAAAAGGGTACTGTAATGTTATATATATAGGTAGGTTATAATATGTTTAACATAATGGTTGCTCTTCATGTTGTGTACAGGGTTCAGTTTCTTTTTCTTTGTCTAAATTAGTAAAGACAAATATTGGTAGCACAGTACAAACATCACTGTAATTACTGTGACATTAATGATAATAATACACTTTATTTGTATGGTGGTTGCAGACCAATCAGTAAAATATACATTAGGAATAAAATGAACATGAATTGTCATAGAATAAAATCAATGCATAAACTACAAACATAAATATAGACATAGAATGAGCAGAATAAAGCAGTGCAATAAAATAGTGAAATCAATAACGTAATTACTTGTTAATGACACGTCATTATTATTATTATACAAATAATGACATGTCACTATACCAGATCTTACCAGAAATGACTGGTTATTAGTAATGACCCTGTGCCATGAAGTGCTATACCCAGACCTGTGTCACTAAGGGAGGCTTATAAAAGACCATGAGGGCACTCTCTCATTAATTAATCCCCTGTGATTTGAATGTACTTTTCCAATTGATGGTTATTTAAGCCCCTGACGCGTTGCTGAAACCTACCTCCTGTCCGTAGTCTTGGTCCTCTGGCTCGGAGACCCTCATGGCTGGGATGGAAGTTGAAGCCAGTCTGGCAGTGAAGGGATACTTCAAGTTCAAGCCTTGTCTCAGACAGTGGGTGTGTGCGTTGTTGCAGTCATAGCCGTGGGGGCAACAATGTCTCCCACTCACACAGCACTTACTCTGGGGACCGTCAGAGAAATCAACAAGTTCACCAGGCAGCACTAAACCATGTCATTTTACACTATTTCATTTTCATCGATAGGGGTTTGTGTTTGCTATACTTCTCTTTCTTCCAAACATGGCTGCCTGTAACCATCGGCAACCACTTTCAAACCACTGGTGACTCATTTCGGAGCAGTAATAAAAGATCCAGTAATAAACAGATGCATTACATTCATGTCGATATAGTTCTCATGTATCAACACATAGCAGCCGTAACCACGGTTTCCTCCAGCTTGGAGGACAAAGGGACATTCTAAACATTTAGATTTTGGATTATGAATCTGGACGACACAATGGCTTATCGCAGTATTGTACACGTAAAACATCACGAGTTGACCTACCGGGGAGTAAGGGCAGCACCACCACTGACCCCGACGTGTGTGGCAGCAGGTGTACCCGTCGCGGCAGTAGGACCGGCGGTCGCACCACTTCACGGTGCCGTTCAGTTCATCTTCCACCATGGCCTGGAGGAGCGTCGTCTCGTCTTGAACCGTCTCCACCTCCTCCTGGCCCCCGAGAGAGCTGTCGTCAGCTTCCCCCGCCAGCAGAGGGGCTGCCATCACGGGGAGGTCCAGAGCGACCAGAGCCACCTCGGACTCCGTCTTCTCCAGCATGGGGACACTTTCCCACGGCCGGTCGGCGCGGACGCACCTGTACGTCCTGACGTTGCAGT
>NC_140184.1:6453802-6653802 GCF_963971535.1 Notolepis coatsorum | reverse complement strand
TTTATTTTTTTGACGATATTGAGATTTTCTTATATTTTAACATGGTAAAACGTGGTTGAATGCCGGCACCCACTTCAATGATAGCGTTGTGAACGCATAATCTCTGTCTTAAATTATGGCTATGTGTCTAATCTGGCCGTCGCTTATCAATGACTTGTTTGCAGTCAACATTGTCGAAACGGATTGTTTTTTAATCGCTTCATTTCCGTTTTATAGCATTTTGAAAAGCCCTAATTTTCAAGGAAAATATAAAGATTTCGTGATAATCTGCATTTACTAGAATACACAAAAACGTTGTCATTTTTTTAAGACTGGTAAAATAAATTCCTTACCTCAGATCAGATGTTATCCAAAAAGATTATTCCAATTCCTGATCGCCATTCCAAATATCGATCGCGTTTATTGATTCAGCATTGGGTACTGTAAATACATAATCCACGCGTTTTCCGGGCCGCGGATCACAATGGATTCTTCAGTTGGCTTGACGGAAAAGTAAAATGAGGAAGCTGGCCAGTAGTGTTTGTTGAGTGCATAGTAGTAGAGACATATTAGTATAGTAGGAAGAGTGCATGATAGTAGGGCTGGGCGATATGGCCAAAAACGTTATCGCGATAAAATTATAAAATTATTTTCATATAACTCGATATCGATAATTATCGTCGATATAATGTCTGTCAAGTTTAATTAACTTCTTATGCCCGCCGCCGATGGACGGGCTATTAATAGACTTGTTTTGCTGCTGCGAATGTCTCGAGAGTCGAGTTGATGTCGTCATCAGTCCGCGCACGTTAGCAGTTAGCCAGAGCAAGCGGAGTATCTCATGACAATGTACTAAATATGACCCTAAAATACTCTGTTCCGCCCCAATACATTGCAACGACGTCCACCGTATACCCCACACTACTATAACAGTTACCCTCAGAATTCAAAACACACACCAACTCGGCAGGTAAACTGTAAAATAGCGCCGTGCAAGCTAATTATCCTAGCCAGCCTCGATTCCAAGCGGAGTATTCCATGACAATGTACTAAATATGACCATAAAATACTCTGTTCCGCCCCAATACATTACAACGACGTCCACCGTATACCCCACACTACTATAACAGTTACCCTCAGAATTCAAAACACACACCAACTCGGCAGGTAAACTATAAAATAGCGCTGTGCAAGCTAATTAGCCTAGCCAGCCTTGTTGACTACTGGAGTCCTACCTCCGGGTCTCCTTCCGGGTCTCCTTCCGCTGTCGGACATCTCCTTCACAGATTGGTTGTTAGTGCGTGTGCTCATATCCAAGCTTGGAAAATCGATATATCGAAACTTTGCGACCACGTTTCATGTTTATTTCGAGGAAATAATTTATCGCGATAGTTATCGTTATCGTTTTATCGCCCCCAGCCCTACATGATAGTATAAGACAGTAGTGTTGAGTGCATAGTAGTAGAGACATACCTATAGGTATAGTACAGTAGGTAGTAATATAGGCAGATTATTTAGTGGAAGAGTGCATGATATAGAAGACAGTAAAAAGTGTATTCCTTCATTTCAGATATTGTGTTTTTAGTCGACGGCGAAAGATTGGTCGTGTGGTGGTACGTTCGTTAATAATATAATAATATCCTCTAATATTCTATTGTAATATTCTAATAATATTATCCTGAGGAATCTGGCAATAATAACACAGTAGCCTTCTAAATATGTCCATTTGAGAAAATACACTTTATGAGAGAATAAGGTGGAGATGTGACCCACTCTACAGCAGAAAATGTTAGCCTTCAAATTGGGAGTTTGAAACAGTCAACAAGAGGAAACATATCTGAATCTGATATTGGACAGTGATACATTACACTGGTTTTGGTTATGGTTTTGGTTATAGTTTGGTTGTAGTTTGGTTATAGTTATAGTTGCTTTGCCTACATAGTGTTATTTAAACTAACAAAACGTCTCAAACAATCATAAATAATAGGATTAAATTAGCAGATCATCCACATGGATTGTTCTTAATGGTCCATTATCACAGCCATTATTGACCCACCCAGAAGAACAGAACCTTGTTAACCTAAACGGCATCATCTAATGGATTCAAGATTCAAGATTCAATCGTTTTATTTCAAACCACAGTGTTAGTTTGGCTACATTTACCATTGTCCGGCAAAACAACTTTTGAAAAATAAATGAAATGGGAAAAGAGGAACCCCCCCCCAATTTTTTTTAAAATAAAACAACAGCCAGAAACTATACACTGTTTGAAAAGGAGATGGAAGAAGCAAAGCTTATCTGTTTCCATCCCCCATCAATAACTAATTGCAATATTATATATACTTCAGCAAGTACAATATGACACGATGGTCTCTTGTTCTGCATGCCGACTATAGTGTGTACAAATCAACTCTCTCCAACTCCCTCGTTCCAAAATTATGAAACTATGACCTCGCAATAAATCACTGCATTACAACACATTTTAATACAGCGTACAATTTAATAGATTTGAAGATGAATGAAATGGAGAACAGCAAAGATTACACTTGATTTCAACATGTTAGAGGTGCCATAGATGGGTTTATATATATTTTATATATGATATATATAAAACACTGAAGTACACTCCATGTTGACTTATTCTATAATCATTCTGTATGTGTTGATGGTGGAAGAACAGCCTATTGGAGCAGGATGAACATACAGCTGTATGTGTTGATGGTGGAAGAACAGCCTATTGGAGGAGGATGAACATACAGCTGTATGTGTTGATGGTGGAAGAACAGCCTATTGGAGGAGGATGAACATACAGCTGTATGTGTTGATGGTGAGCCTATTCCTATAAACGGAGAGACATATTAGTGATTGCCAATGTCATCACATCACAATGCATCATATCATAAAAGGGTACTGTAATGATATAGGTAGGTTATAATATGTTTAACATAGTGGTTGCTCTTCATGTTGTGTACAGGGTTCAGTTTCTTTTTCATTTTTCTTAATTAGTAAAAACAAATCTTGGTAGCACAGTACAAACATCACTGTAATTACTGTGACATTAATGATAATAATTATAATAATACACTTTATTTGTATGGGGGTTGCAGACCAATCAGTAAAATATAGTATAAATATAGACATAAAATGAGCAGAGTAAAGCAGTGCAATAAAATAGTGAAATCAATAACGTAATTACTTGTTAATGACACGTCATTATTATTATTATTATTATTATTATACAAATAATGACATGTCACTATACCAGATCTTACCAGAAATGACTGGTTATTAGTAATTACCCTGTGCCATGAAGTGCTATACCCAGACCTGTGTCACTAAGGGAGGCTTATAAAAGACCATGAGGGCACTCTCTCATTAATTAATCCCCTGTGATTTGAATGTACTTTTCCAATTGATGGTTATTTAAGCCCCTGACGCGTTGCTGAAACCTACCTCCTGTCCGTAGTCTTGGTCCTCTGGCTCGGAGACCCTCATGGCTGGGATGGAAGTTGAAGCCTGTCTGGCAGTGAAGGGATACTTCAAGTTCAAGCCTTGTCTCAGACAGTGGGTGTGTGCGTTGTTGCAGTCATAGCCGTGGGGGCAACAATGTCTCCCACTCACACAGCACTTACTCTGGGGACCGTCAGAGAAATCAACAAGTTCACCAGGCAGCACAAAACCATGTCATTTTACACTATTTCATGTAATAGCAACCACTTTCAAACCACTGGTGATTCATTTCGGAGCAGTAATAAAAGATCCAGTAATAAACAGATGCATTACATTCATGTCGATATAGTTCTCATGTATCAACACATAGCAGCCGTAACCACGGTTTCCTCCAGCGTGGAGGACAAAGGGACATTCTAAACATATAGATTTTGGATTATGAATCTGGACGACACAATGGCTTATCGCAGTATTGTACACGTAAAACATCACGAGTTGACCTACCGGGGAGTAAGGGCAGCACCACCAATGACCCCGACGTGTGTGGCAGCAGGTGTACCCGTCGCGGCAGTAGGACCGGCGGTCGCACCACTTCACGGTGCCGTCCAGTTCATCTTCCACCATGGCCTGGAGGAGCGTCGTCTCGTCTTGAACCGTCTCCACCTCCTCCTGGCCCCCGAGAGAGCTGTCGTCAGCTTCCCCCGCCAGCAGAGGGGCTGCCATCACGGGGAGGTCCAGAGCGACCAGAGCCACCTCGGACTCCGTCTTCTCCAGCATGGGGACACTTTCCCACGGCCGGTCGGTGCGGACGCACCTGTACGTCCTGACGTTGCAGTGGTGCCTGGAGGGGCAGCAGTGGACCTTGTCCTCACAGCACACAGCCTGTAGGGGGATTCAGAATAAACACATTATTACACCACAACCACGGCATTCACACTGTAAGATTTGATCAAATAAGATACGATCATATAACTCACTCCCTGTGCAAATTACATTATTGTCCAACAGCATTGCACGGCAATGAATATAGTAGAATGTACAAAGGCAAATAAGGCCATACAATAATACATATGAATATAATAAAACAATGAATGTGCATTATATAACTATTTAATATGAACAGTTATGTACACGCGTGTGTGTGAATAAAGTTAACATTATTATCTTGCTGTTAGACTGATTATTATTATATTATTATCTGTCAACGATGAAAAACAAACACCTCTGCTCCAGCCCAGAAGAAGAGCGCGCTCATAAACACATTGTAAATTAAATTCATGGCCAAACCGCCTCAACCAGAACGCCTTGTTGACTCACGCTGGTATAGGGGCAGCAGCCAAACCTCCCAAAAGTCCTCGTCCCGCAGCAGGTGTTGTGATGCGCACAGCGGGTACCGTCAGGGCAGATGTTGGCATAAGCCAGATGGAGCACCATCAGCAACAACGCAGAGGTCTTCAACATCTGTGGAGATCAGATGGAACAATGTGTTGGAGCAGCTCGCCTTGAAATCTCATGACAACCAGTAACACCAATGATTTCAAACCAATACTTAAAATCGAATTTGTTGCTGTGTAGGGTTGAAAAAAGCATCTATATACCATAATGAATGATGTATGTGTATGTCTTTTTGTGACCTCCCCAAATCGTCTCGCAAGCCCCAGGTTAAGAACCCCAGGTCTTCATTGTGACAACCTGCCTTTTCTGCCTTCACTGCACCCCATAAAACTGACTTATCTGAAGACATATCAAATACATGTACTCACTCACTCACTCACTCACTCACTCACTCACTCACTCACTCACTCACTCACTCACTCACTCACTCACTCACTCACTCACTCACTCACTCACTCACTCACTCAACAGAGGAGAGAACTGGACCTTCTTCCACTCACCTTGGCTTCAGGAATCTTCTCAGATGTCTTGAAAGTGCTCTGGTTGTTTCCTGCACAAAACAGAGTAACTCTGCTCCAGAGACGTCAGTCTTTATACGTCGGGTTGGTTCCACCCATTGGTTTGCTTCTTCCTCTTTCACCAAACGCAAGCTAACTTCTGGGTGAAATGGGCATGGCCTTGTTCAACGGGGTCTCTTGAAGAAGAAGTCAAATAATAAAATAGAATAGACAGTAAAAAAGTGCGGTTTGATTCAGTTTAAAAATAGGCAATACTAAAAATAATAAAATAGAATAGACAGAGTAAAAAGTGTGAGAAAATAGTTCAATAAAATATACAATAACATTATATATAACAACAGAGCATCGCTCATAACACTTAATAGAATAACAGAGCAGTGCATCGCTCTTAATACTTTGAGTTTCTTTACAAAGTTCTAACATACAACAGAGCAGTGCATCGCTCTTAATACTTTGAGTTTCTTTACAAAGTTTAACATACAACAGAGCAGTGCATCGCTCTTAATACTTTGAGTTTCTTTACAAAGTTCTAACATACAACAGAGCAGTGCATTGCTCTTAATACTTTGAGTTTCTTTACAAAGTTCTAACATACAACAGAGCAGTGCAACTAGTCAATACTAGTACATAACTAATTACATAAATACATTAGGCCAGGCGGCTGGGTGGCGCAGCGGACTAAGCGCTCGTCACCAACGCAAGAGACACTGGTATCGAATCCGGCTGTCAGCGTTGCCTCCGGCTTGGCCGGCTGTCATACTGGCTCAATTAGCAGAATCAGCGGGAGGGAAGCCGGTGGGGTGGTATTCTGGTCGTTGTAAACAGCGGCTCCTACAGGTCGGTCAGGGCGCCTGCACAGCGAGGGAGGGAGATGGTGAGGGTAGTGTGACCTCCCACGCGTTACACCTCACCAATGAGAGTCCGCGCTGTCAGGTGAAAAGATGCTGCTGGCTGTCTCCTATGTGTCGGAGGAAGCATGTGATAGACTTCAGGGCTCCCTAGACAGACCAGTGGGGGGCACATGCGAGCAACGACCAGGAAGGGGCGGGGGGAATTGGCATAACGACTAAATTGGGATGGGAGAAAAACACAGAAAAACAAGAGGAGAAAAAGTGGATAAAAAAATACATTAGGCCCTAACCCTAACCCTGTTTGACCAGATAAATACATTAGGACCTAACCCTAACCCTGTTTGACCAGATAAATACATTAGGACCTAACCCTAACCCTGTTTGACCAGATAAATACATTAGGACCTAACCCTAACCCTGTTTGACCAGGTAAATACATTAGGCCCTAACTCTAACCCTGTTTGACCAGATAAATACATTAGGCCCTAACCCTAACCCTGTTTGACCAGATAAATACATTAGGCCCTAACCCTAACCCTGTTTGACCAGATAAATACATTAGGCCCTAACCCTAACCCTGTTTGACCAGATAAATACATTAGGCCCTAACCCTAACCCTGTTTGACCAGATAAATACATTAGGCCCTAACCCTAACCCTGTTTGACCAGATAAATACATTAGGCCCTAACCCTAACCCTGTTTGACCAGATAAATACATTAGGCCCTAACCCTAACCCTGTTTGACCAGATAAATACATTAGGCCCTAACCCTAACCCTGTTTGACCAGATAACGGTCAGAAGGTGTCACTGATTGGATACGTTGCTGTTGGTCAGCAACATCATATGTCATACCTATATTCAGAGGTGGAAAGTAACTAAGTATTTTTACTCAAGTACTGTACTTGAGTATAATCTTTAGGTACTTGTACTTCACGTGAGTATTTTCATTTTAGGGAACTTTATACTTTTACTTCACTACATTTCAAAGAAGATATTGTACTTTTTACTCCACTATACATTTATCTGAACCCATCCGTTATTAGTTACTTTGAAGAAAAATATTTTGCTTAGAAAACATGGATTAATTGAATACTTTCAAATTTGAAGTCTGCCAACTTCAGAGTTGTTGAACATAATCAGAGCAGCATAACTGACCACGTACCACTTTAACCTTTAGAGGTCAATGTTTCGAGGGTTGAATGCTAAAGCACTGGAATACACAAACATAATTTAGAACGTGTACTTTTGATCCTCCAATATCCAATAGCAAATACTTCTCTACTTTTACTTAAGTAGGATTTTGAATGGACGACTTTTTATCTGGGTATTTTTACTTTTACTTAAGTAAAGGAACTGTGTACCTCTTCCACCACTGCCTATATTGTGTGCTGTGTATTGCAGAGTACTACTGGTAATATGAGAATGCTACATTGTGTTTTATTGAGATTGACATGAAACATTTTACAATTCTATTATGATATAATTGTATTCCTTTTTGTTAATTGTTGATAAATGAATTCCACTAATGAAGATACTGTACATGCAACAACACAGTTCATTCTTATAGTGCCACTATAAGACACTGAATCCTTGTGTTAAATACAGCTTAATGAATTGATGTATAAAATGAATCAATCCAATCCATATTGCAACCTCTATCTCTATTTTTTCATCAACAGCATTTCATTGAGCTGTGATTAAGGATTCCGTGTCCTCTGATGCCATCACAAGAGAAGATATTCAAACACGTTAACTCTAAATAACGGTTAAAACTGTGTGCAAAACAGTTTAACGCCTTGGGAACATGTGTGAGATTATGTGCCAACAGTGAAGTGGTGAAGTGCCCCTTTAACAGTGTCTACCCATAACACCACTGAGCCCAGTGTAGAATATAAAATGCAGAAGTATCTAGTGGTCTGGTTAACAGCAAAGATTGCTAACGTAGCTGACACTAGTGTTAACAACGGTTTCCATTTGTTATCACTTGTACTCGTATCACTGACTGACACTGTTACATGTGACTGTCCTGTATGTATTTATGTATATATGTATCTATTGTGGGGATTGGGAGGTGGGAGGGGGGCGTTTGATGTGTAATGTTTCATGTTGATGTCCCAGTGCTTAACAAACTGTACCGCAAACAATTACCACCAACCATCGTTGTGTGGCATTAAAGTATCTTGTATCTTGTATCTTGTATAAAGGCTTGAATTAACGTGTGACTAAAAAACAATAAACCTACAAGCCATGAGGAGGCTGACACCGGCTAGAACTGTTACGTAATCGACGCGTCTGTGGCTACTCGTCAGATCAAAGATAGAATGTCCACAAGGTCCGTTGCAATAATACTTCACCAGTGGATTCTTTTACACCACACAATTACCAAATGCACAATTCGCATGTAATTTATAAAGTAAACTGTACTACCTTACCCAGTGAACGAACACTATAAACGACAAACGACATCGACGCAATCAGTCAAAACGGTTGGCTCTTGGCGGTTACAAACACACCTGCATGGCATCATCAGTCCCATACTCATTAAGTGAAAAAAGGTTAACCTTAAAAATCCTCCTGCTGACATATAAATCCCTACACACCACCGCCCCTCAATACCTATCCGACCTTCTCCACACCTACACCCCCTCCCGGAATCTCCGCTCCTCTGACACAGGCTTGCTTACCATCCCACAAGCCAGGTTGCGGACCTTCGGGGACAGGGCTTTTAGTGTAGCTGCCCCCACCCTTTGGAACTCCCTCCCCATGGACATCCGCAATGCAAATTCTGTTGTCCAGTTTAGAAACCTGCTGAAGACCTATCTCTTCACCCAGGCCTCTGGTCTCTGATGCTCCTGAGTATCCCATTCATTCTGTTTTATTCTATTTTGTTTTGTTCTGTTTTTCTTCTGCTCTGTTCTGTTTTGTATTTTGTTTTTTAGTTTAGGTCACGGTTATCCTCTCCCCTCCCCCTTTTATTGTAAATCGCCTTGGGTACGTGAAAGGCGCTATATAAATTCAAGCCATTATTACTATTATTATTATTAGTGTGGTAGTGAAAGGGTTAACCTTCCGTATTGCCGCAGTGAAAGGGTTAACCCTTTGGTAGAGTGGTAGTGAAAGGGTTAAGTAGTGTCTTATTAGGCCAGTACCGTGCCTGCCGAGGTCAAAGCGGTGTTTACTTGTTCCGGAGAGAGCTGTGCACATCTGAGCGACTGGCTCAACGGTCCCTCATGTCCTGTAGCAAGGTCACGCTCTGTCCTGTAGCAAGGTCACACTCTGTCCTGTAGCAAGGCCACGCTCTGTCCTGTAGCAAGGCCACACTCTGTCCTGTAGCAAGGCCACGCTCTGTCCTGTAGCAAGGCCACACTCTGTCCTGTAGCAAGGCCACTCTCTGTCCTGTAGCAAGGCCACGCTCTGTCCTGTAGCAAGGCCACGCTCTGTCCTGTAGCAAGGCCACACTCTGTCCTGTAGCAAGGCCACCCTCTGTCCTGTAGCAAGGCCACGCTCTGTCCTGTAGCAAGGCCACGCTCTGTCCTGTAGCAAGGTCACACTCTGTCCTGTAGCAAGGCCACTCTCTGTCCTGTAGCAAGGCCACTCTCTGTCCTGTAGCAAGGCCACGCTCTGTCCTGTAGCAAGGCCACTCTCTGTCCTGTAGCAAGGCCACGCTCTGTCCTGTAGCAAGGCCACTCTCTGTCCTGTAGCAAGGCCACTCTCTGTCCTGTAGCAAGGCCACGCTCTGTCCTGTAGCAAGGCCACTCTCTGTCCTGTAGCAAGGCCATGCTCTGTCCTGTAGCAAGGCCACGCTCTGTCCTGTAGCAAGGCCACTCTCTGTCCTCTAGCAAGGTCACGCTCTGTCCTGTAGCAAGGCCACGCTCTGTCCTGTAGCAAGGCCACGCTCTGTCCTGTAGCAAGGCCACGCTCTGTCCTGTAGCAAGGCCACGCTCTGTCCTGTAGCAAGGCCACACTCTGTCTACCGTTCCTACTGTACCGTATTTCACTTAATTTCATTTCAAACCTTTATTTAAAATGAAAACACACAGCATTTAAAATCACTACAATAAGACAAGTAAGGATAACAATCAATTAAAACATGTCCTACTTGATTGACAATGGTTGGAGATCAAGGTTTTAAACTCTGCAAGAGAGGGGATAATCTCAAGCTTTAAGGACTGTTGGAGTTCATTCAACAAATGTACATGCCTGTTTGAATTTATGTTGTGCCGTTGTTACTGTAAAAATGTAATGATTGTGATATGATGTTGTTAATGAGACGATGAGCTGTATGTGTATGTCACTGGAATTTCCCTGTGAGGGATTAATAAAAGATATCCTTATCCTTATCCCCATGAGCTAGAGGGGCGTCATAGTGAAATACAGATTGACCCTGTTCAGAGCAAACTCAGGACCAGCCAGTCACTAGAACAGGTTCCATAGGTTTCAAAATGACATTCCAATAAGGATGTAGTATAAGGAGGTAGCTTACCAATAAATAGCATTACAAATACCAGTGTAGGACACATCTCTGTTTTGATGAAGATGTTAGTGAAGGGATCCAGGTAGGACACAGATTATCTTTGAGGAGACACATGAAACACCCAACAGGGTTTATTTTCTCTGAGCGGTTGGAGACTTTTCTTGATCGTCGGTCTCTTGCCTTGACTTGCCGTTGTTGTCAAGTCATGTTGGCGTGATTTCAAGCCGTGGAATTACATTATATTAAGGAGGATTAACGTAAAAGACATGACCCCGGGTCGTGATACAAAAGACAAAAGTTGCTTTGCAGGCTGGAGCTTGAGGGGGGCTTTCTCTGTCTCTGTGCCCAGATGTGCCGTGTGGTGGGAGTGTAACCACTGAAGTGTCCAATAAAGAAAACCCAGGCTGAGACCGTGCTGCTGTGTAGCTGACACGCTGCTCGTTGTACTACTGTAAACAGCACCAGAGTGTCTGGGCACCACCTGCTGTCCTGCTTCACTTAGTAACCCTTTCACTACCACACTACAGACGGTTAACCTTTCACTACCACACTACAGAAGGTTAACCCTTTCACTACCACACTACAGAAGGTTAACCTTTCACTGCCACACTACAGACCATTTGTCGTGTGGCAGTGAACGGGTTAACCTTCTGTATTATCGCAGTGAAAGGGTTAACCGTCTGTAGTGTGGTAGTGAAAGGTTAACCGTCTGTAGTGTGGCAGTGAAAGGGTTAACCTTCTGTATTGTGGCAGTGAAAGGGTTAACCTTCTGTATTGTGGCAGTGAAAGGGTTAACCTTCTGTAGTGTGGTAGTTAGGGGTGTAACGGTACCCAAAACCCACGGTTCGGTACGTACCTCGGTTTTGAAGTCACGGTTCGGTACGGGTTTTCGATACAGTGGGGGACAGTTTAACTTTCCATGTTCCACTCAGGGGTGATGCAGTGTGCAGCAACTAATTGTACTTGTAGGGCTGTCAACGAATATGCTATATTGAAATTAATAATCGACTTGTTAAAAAAAAAATTATAATAATTATATTAGATTGTGAAAAAACCAGCCCCCGGTGGGCGATAGTTAGTGGTTAACATACCGTTGTATTCGTTCAGTATACAGCCGTACTGAACCTAAGGTCCAGGACTGAAACGGTTCGGTACGGATACGTGTACCTTTACACCCCCAATCCTACCAATCTGAGGTTTCTCTGTGGATAAAAAAAAAAGAGATAAATGTATGTAATGTAATCTGCAATGAGCAATGTGCATTAGGCCACAAACCCCCATTTGATAAGAATTGAGCAGGTTTGTGTTATATGTCCTTTAATCCAGAATTCTATAAACTATACGCCTACTGTAATTGAGGAGTTAACAGTGGGAAAAGTACAGTGTTTCTCAACATGAGGTGTGGGGCAGGGGCGTCCATTTGGTATGGTATTCGAATTCTAAATCAACATAAAAAATTGTAAAAAAGAAAAAACAACGAACATTTTTTTTTTACATTTTTATTTGCCAAGGTATGTCTTGGCAAATAAAAATGTAAAAAAAATGTTCGTTGTTTTTTTTTTACAATTTTTTATGTTGATTTAGAATTCGAATGTCAACATTATGAATGAAGCTTCGAATTATTCGGTACAGCCCTAGCATGTTTTGATATTGTCAATTATCTCACTTTTACTAGGTGACTTTTACTGTGACTAACTGAAATATGTCCTGTAGCAAGGCCACACTCTGTCCTGCAAGGGGTCATAGTTTATTTCCCATATAGTTAGCCCAATGAGAGAATAATTTGAGTGACTATTCTGATCCTAGGTTTCACTGTCTCCCATGTTATCTCCTCAATTACAGTATAGACAGTTATAGAATTATGGACTCAAATCTCTAACGACAACAACAACATCAACAACAACAACAACAACAACAACAACAACAACAACAACAACAACAACAACAACAACAACAACAACAACAAAGTCTTCTGAGGCACCTTATCAAATGGGGGTCTGTGCCCTAATGTGTCCAAATGCCCTTGATGAAAACAATTAAATAAAGTTGAGAACCACTGTTCTAGTCAATGAACTCAGTGAAAATATATTATTCCTAATTTTTCAGGGGTCCCTGGCCATCCCCAGTCACCAAAGATCAAGATCAAGAAATCAGGACATGTTAGCAAATTAGACCACTTTTGACATCCTGATTTTGTTAGATGAGCTATTAGTGTGATGGTTAAGGTTAGGGTTATATAGGGAGGTGTAGTGGTTACGTCATTGTTGTTTCCCGCGCGGTCCACCTGACTTGAAATTGCAATGTATTTCCAATGGACACATTTCTAAATTTCACATTATCCGTGGAGCTAATGATGCTAATGATGGAGCATCGCCGTCGGTTGTGTGACAGTGAAAGGGCTAACCTTCTGTTGTGTGGCAGTGAAAGGGTTAAGCATAAGCATGAACATTGGCATAGTGTACCTTTCTGTGTGTATTCATCCACAATCTATAGCGCAACATGAAACAATTCGCAATTAATTGTAAAAGTAGCAAAAATAAATTCACTTTGGCGCGGCTGGACGACGTCACCACAGCGTAGACTCCTGGCTTTAGTCCTAGGATCAGATTTCCCTTACATTCCATAATCTTAACAATTCGTACAATGGGAAAATAACTGACCCTGAATCTGTGGCTAGTATCTGTTTCACGCTCTGATGAGCACAACCATCCGTCTCTAAAGCCAACCACCATTTTCAAAAGCCACAGCCACGTTACCGTTTGTATTTATAATTTAAATCGTATAACGTTAATTCGCTGCATATTAAATCACTGTAAATACTAATGTAAACTATGGATGTGTGTCTGTTGCAGTCAACCAGCACCTGCTGACGGGTCGGACCGTTTAGCTCAACTGGTTAGTGCGGCTGCCTGTGGACAACAATTTGAAGGAAACTGTCGGTATGTTACACTCCAGTGACTCACCCGTCTCCCATCCACTGTAGAACATTTGCTTTAGAAAAAAAAAAATTGTATTGATTGTACATTACTTTTTAACCTCTTAAGCCCGAGGGGTCCATAAATCCATCTCTACAGAATGTAATGTTGCATATTTTTTTCCAAATGTAGCCAAGCGTAAAGACCCTAACCCTGTCAAAAAAGCAGTCAAAGTGTATATTTTCAGCACTACGTTTGTTTAACGGTTATTAGTGATAGAATGGCCCTGTGTTTCAATGTGTATATAATGTAAATATCTGCAGATGACGACATCTACTCGTAGATCTCAGAGGAGGAGGACAACAGCCAGAGTGTGTGTTCAGAGCAGCAGGCATGGTGTTAGAGATAGTGCTCAGGGTCATCGGCTGAGGTGCTTGAGAAGCCGTTGTTATGGTGATGAGATAGGGTGGGACATTTTGAACCATAGTTCGATTTGGGTCAAAAGTGCTGTTGCCATAGTAAGAGTCATGAGAGAGAGAGAAAGAGCGGGAGAGAGCAAGAGAGAGAGAGAGAGAGTTCGACATCGCAAGACTTGAAGACGGTAAGCTGTGAGTTCTTCAGAAGACTAACCAGACTAGGACACGAGGCTGAGACGTGTAGACGTGGACAAAAGACCTCAGGAGCTAGAGGGTGGGGGGAAGGGACACGTGGCCCCACCCTCCGGTGGCCACGAGCTAGCTTTGGCTAACAGGGAAGGCTTTTTGGATAACAACGAGTCTATGTTTATGAAAATAAACATCACGATCTAAGGAAATAGATCACGTTGCCAGTGTCGAATTCTTTTTTTTTTGATCCACTTTTTCTCCCATTTTTTCTATATTTTCTCCCATCCCAATTTCGTATCATCCAATTCAACCCTCCCCTGTCACGAACGCTGTTTCTTGCCTCCCACAAGCCGGCTGCAATGTGGACTAAGTCATACATAGCACAAGTCCCCTCCGGTACTTGAGGTAACAGCAGTCGCATCTTTTCACCTGCGCAGCTCGATCTCTCAGTGTCGAGGAGTAACGCGTGGGAGGCTCACGCTGCCCCCGACACTTCCTGATTCTACTGCGCAGGCGCACCAACCGACTTGTAGGAGTCGCTTGTTCACAACGTTCAATCCCCACCCTTCAGTTTTCCCTCCCCGTAATACGGCCAATGTGTATTACTGCGGACGACCAGCTAAACTGAAAACAATGTGGAGAGCTGGATTCGAACACGCGAATCCTAGCGTCTCCACACTGGTGGCGAGTGCCTTGCCCACTACACCACCTAGCCGCCCTGCCAGTGTCGAATTCTTTTTGAGACGAACGCATCCACGGGGTAGGATAGAGGGAATCAGTCAGTACGATAAGAAAGATATAAACACAATGCAGAAAACTTCACAGAACCACAGGTGACCACCAGGTGATACTGGCTGATTACCGAAGAGTCCAACATTAGTGAAATATAAGATTATAGAAATGTCAGGGCAGTGGCTGGTTGTAGTTTGGTTATAGTTATAGTTGCTTTGCCTACATAGTGTTATTTAAACTAACAAAACGTCTCAAACAATCATAAATAATAGGATTAAATGAGCAGATCATCCACATGGATTGTTCTTAATGGTGGTCCATTATCACGGCCATTATTGACCCACCCAGAAGAACAGAACCTTGTTAACCTAAACGGCATCATCTAATGGATTCAAGATTCAAGATTCAATCATTTTATTTCAAACCACAGTGTTAGTTTGGCTACATTTACCATTGTCCGGCAAAACAACTTTTGAAAAATAAATGAAATGGGAAAAGAGGAACCCCCCCCCCCAACATTTTTAAAAATAAAACAACAGCCAGAAACTATACACTGTTTGAAAAGGAGATGGAAGAAGCAAAGCTTATCTGTTTCCATCCCCCATCAATAACTAATTGCAATATTATATATACTTCAGCAAGTACAATATGACACGATGGTCTCTTGTTCTGCATGCCGACTATAGTGTGTACAAATCAACTCTCTCCAACTCCCTCGTTCCAAAATTATGAAACTATGACCTCGCAATAAATCACTGCATTACAACACATTTTAATACTGCGTAAGATTTTATAGATTTGAAGATGAATGAAATGGAGAACAGCAAAGATTACACTTGATTTCAACATGTTAGAGGTGCCATAGATGGGTTTATTATATTTTATTATATATATAAAACACTGAAGTACACTCCATGTTGACTTATTCTATAATCATTCTGTATGTGTTGATGGTGGAAGAACAGCCTATTGGAGGAGGATGAACATACAGCTGTATGTGTTGATGGTGGAAGAACAGCCTATTGGAGGAGGATGAACATACAGCTGTATGTGTTGATGGTGGAAGAACAGCCTATTGGAGGAGGATGAACATACAGCTGTATGTGTTGATGTTGGAAGAACAGCCTATTGGAGCAGGATGAACATACAGCTGTATGTGTTGATGGTGGAAGAACAGCCTATTGGAGGAGGATGAACATACAGCTGTATGTGTTGATGGTGAGCCTATTCCTATAAACGGAGAGACATATTAGTGATTGCCAATGTCATCACATCACAATGCATCATATCATAAAAGGGTACTGTAATGTTATATATATAGGTAGGTTATAATATGTTTAACATAGTGGTTGCTCTTCATGTTGTGTACAGGGTTCAGTTTCTTTTTCTTTGTCTAAATTAGTAAAGACAAATATTGGTAGCACAGTACAAACATCACTGTAATTACTGTGACATTAATGATGATAATAATACACTTTATTTGTATGGTGGTTGCAGACCAATCAGTAAAATATACATTAGGAATAAAATGAACATGAATTGACATAGAATAAAATCAATGCATAAACTACAAACATAAATATAGACATAGAATGAGCAGAATAAAGCAGTGCAATAAAATAGTGAAATCAATAACGTAATTACTTGTTAATGACACGTCATTATTATTATTATACAAATAATGACATGTCACTACCAGATCTTACCAGAAATTACTGGTTATTAGTAATTACCCTGTGCCATGAAGTGCTATACCCAGACCTGTGTCACTAAGGGAGGCTTATAAAAGACCATGAGGGCACTCTCTCATTAATTAATCCCCTGTGATTTGAATGTACTTTTCCAATTGATGGTTATTTAAGCCCCTGACGCGTTGCTGAAACCTACCTCCTGTCCGTAGTCTTGGTCCTCTGGCTCGGAGACCCTCATGGCTGGGATGGAAGTTGAAGCCAGTCTGGCAGTGAAGGGATACTTCAAGTTCAAGCCTTGTCTCAGACAGTGGGTGTGTGCGTTGTTGCAGTCATAGCCGTGGGGGCAACAATGTCTCCCACTCACACAGCACTTACTCTGGGGACCGTCAGAGAAATCAACAAGTTCACCAGGCAGCACAAAACCATGTCATTTTACACTATTTCATTTTCATCGATAGGGGTTTGTGTTTGCTATACTTCTCTTTCTTCCAAACATGGCTGCCTGTAACCATCGGCAACCACTTTCAAACCACTGGTGACTCATTTCGGAGCAGTAATAAAAGATCCAGTAATAAACAGATGCATTACATTCATGTCGATATAGTTCTCATGTATCAACACATAGCAGCCGTAACCACGGTTTCCTCCAGCGTGGAGGACAAATGGACATTCTAAACATTTAGATTTTGGATTATGAATCTGGACGACACAATGGCTTATCGCAGTATTGTACACGTAAAACATCACGAGTTGACCTACCGGGGAGTAAGGGCAGCACCACCACTGACCCCGACGTGTGTGGCAGCAGGTGTACCCGTCGCGGCAGTAGGACCGGCGGTCGCACCACTTCACGGTGCCGTTCAGTTCATCTTCCACCATGGCCTGGAGGACCGTCGTCTCGTCTTGAACCGTCTCCACCTCCTCCTGGCCCCCGAGAGAGCTGTCGTCAGCTTCCCCCGCCAGCAGAGGGGCTGCCATCACGGGGAGGTCCAGAGCCACCAGAGCCACCTCGGACTCCGTCTTCTCCAGCATGGGGACACTTTCCCACGGCCGGTCGGCGTGGACGCACCTGTACGTCCTGACGTTGCAGTGGTGCCTGGAGGGGCAGCAGTGGACCTTGTCCTCACAGCACACAGCCTGTAGGGGGATTCAGAATAAACACATTATTACACCACAACCACGGCATTCACACTGTAAGATTTGATCAAATAAGATACGATCATATAACTCACTCCCTGTGCAAATTACATTATTGTCCAACAGCATTGCACGGCAATGAATATAGTAGAATGTACAAAGGCAAATAAGGCCATACAATAATACATATGAATATAATAAAACAATGAATGTGCATTATATAACTATTTAATATGAACAGTTATGTACACGCGTGTGTGTGAATAAAGTTAACATTATTATCTTGCTGTTAGACTGATTATTATTATATTATTATCTGTCAACGATGAAAAACAAACACCTCTGCTCCAGCCCAGAAGAAGAGCGCGCTCATAAACACATTGTAAATTAAATTCATGGCCAAACCGCCTCAACCAGAACGCCTTGTTGACTCACGCTGGTATAGGGGCAGCAGCCAAACCTCCCAAAAGTCCTCGTCCCGCAGCAGGTGTTGTGATGCGCACAGCGGGTACCGTCAGGGCAGATGTTGGCATAAGCCAGATGGAGCACCATCAGCAACAACGCAGAGGTCTTCAACATCTGTGGAGATCAGATGGAACAATGTGTTGGAGCAGCTCGCCTTGAAATCTCATGACAACCAGTAACACCAATGATTTCAAACCAATACTTAAAATCGAATTTGTTGCTGTGTAGGGTTGAAAAAAGCATCTATATACCATAATGAATGATGTATGTGTATGTCTTTTTGTGACCTCCCCAAATCGTCTCGCAAGCCCCAGGTTAAGAACCCCAGGTCTTCATTGTGACAACCTGCCTTTTCTGCCTTCACTGCACCCCATAAAACTGACTTATCTGAAGACATATCAAATACATGTACTCACTCACTCACTCACTCACTCACTCACTCACTCACTCACTCACTCACTCACTCACTCACTCACTCACTCACTCACTCACTCACTCACTCACTCACTCACTCACTCAACAGAGGAGAGAACTGGACCTTCTTCCACTCACCTTGGCTTCAGGAATCTTCTCAGATGTCTTGAAAGTGCTCTGGTTGTTTCCTGCACAAAACAGAGTAACTCTGCTCCAGAGACGTCAGTCTTTATACGTCGGGTTGGTTCCACCCATTGGTTTGCTTCTTCCTCTTTCACCAAACGCAAGCTAACTTCTGGGTGAAATGGGCATGGCCTTGTTCAACGGGGTCTCTTGAAGAAGAAGTCAAATAATAAAATAGAATAGACAGTAAAAAAGTGCGGTTTGATTCAGTTTAAAAATAGGCAATACTAAAAATAATAAAATAGAATAGACAGAGTAAAAAGTGTGAGAAAATAGTTCAATAAAATATACAATAACATTATATATAACAACAGAGCATCGCTCATAACACTTAATAGAATAACAGAGCAGTGCATCGCTCTTAATACTTTGAGTTTCTTTACAAAGTTCTAACATACAACAGAGCAGTGCATCGCTCTTAATACTTTGAGTTTCTTTACAAAGTTTAACATACAACAGAGCAGTGCATCGCTCTTAATACTTTGAGTTTCTTTACAAAGTTCTAACATACAACAGAGCAGTGCATTGCTCTTAATACTTTGAGTTTCTTTACAAAGTTCTAACATACAACAGAGCAGTGCAACTAGTCAATACTAGTACATAACTAATTACATAAATACATTAGGCCAGGCGGCTGGGTGGCGCAGCGGACTAAGCGCTCGTCACCAACGCAAGAGACACTGGTATCGAATCCGGCTGTCAGCGTTGCCTCCGGCTTGGCCGGCTGTCATACTGGCTCAATTAGCAGAATCAGCGGGAGGGAAGCCGGTGGGGTGGTATTCTGGTCGTTGTAAACAGCGGCTCCTACAGGTCGGTCAGGGCGCCTGCACAGCGAGGGAGGGAGATGGTGAGGGTAGTGTGACCTCCCACGCGTTACACCTCACCAATGAGAGTCCGCGCTGTCAGGTGAAAAGATGCTGCTGGCTGTCTCCTATGTGTCGGAGGAAGCATGTGATAGACTTCAGGGCTCCCTAGACAGACCAGTGGGGGGCACATGCGAGCAACGACCAGGAAGGGGCGGGGGGAATTGGCATAACGACTAAATTGGGATGGGAGAAAAACACAGAAAAACAAGAGGAGAAAAAGTGGATAAAAAAATACATTAGGCCCTAACCCTAACCCTGTTTGACCAGATAAATACATTAGGACCTAACCCTAACCCTGTTTGACCAGATAAATACATTAGGACCTAACCCTAACCCTGTTTGACCAGATAAATACATTAGGACCTAACCCTAACCCTGTTTGACCAGGTAAATACATTAGGCCCTAACTCTAACCCTGTTTGACCAGATAAATACATTAGGCCCTAACCCTAACCCTGTTTGACCAGATAAATACATTAGGCCCTAACCCTAACCCTGTTTGACCAGATAAATACATTAGGCCCTAACCCTAACCCTGTTTGACCAGATAAATACATTAGGCCCTAACCCTAACCCTGTTTGACCAGATAAATACATTAGGCCCTAACCCTAACCCTGTTTGACCAGATAAATACATTAGGCCCTAACCCTAACCCTGTTTGACCAGATAACGGTCAGAAGGTGTCACTGATTGGATACGTTGCTGTTGGTCAGCAACATCATATGTCATACCTATATTCAGAGGTGGAAAGTAACTAAGTATTTTTACTCAAGTACTGTACTTGAGTATAATCTTTAGGTACTTGTACTTCACGTGAGTATTTTCATTTTAGGGAACTTTATACTTTTACTTCACTACATTTCAAAGAAGATATTGTACTTTTTACTCCACTATACATTTATCTGAACCCATCCGTTATTAGTTACTTTGAAGAAAAATATTTTGCTTAGAAAACATGGATTAATTGAATACTTTCAAATTTGAAGTCTGCCAACTTCAGAGTTGTTGAACATAATCAGAGCAGCATAACTGACCACGTACCACTTTAACCTTTAGAGGTCAATGTTTCGAGGGTTGAATGCTAAAGCACTGGAATACACAAACATAATTTAGAACGTGTACTTTTGATCCTCCAATATCCAATAGCAAATACTTCTCTACTTTTACTTAAGTAGGATTTTGAATGGACGACTTTTTATCTGGGTATTTTTACTTTTACTTAAGTAAAGGAACTGTGTACCTCTTCCACCACTGCCTATATTGTGTGCTGTGTATTGCAGAGTACTACTGGTAATATGAGAATGCTACATTGTGTTTTATTGAGATTGACATGAAACATTTTACAATTCTATTATGATATAATTGTATTCCTTTTTGTTAATTGTTGATAAATGAATTCCACTAATGAAGATACTGTACATGCAACAACACAGTTCATTCTTATAGTGCCACTATAAGACACTGAATCCTTGTGTTAAATACAGCTTAATGAATTGATGTATAAAATGAATCAATCCAATCCATATTGCAACCTCTATCTCTATTTTTTCATCAACAGCATTTCATTGAGCTGTGATTAAGGATTCCGTGTCCTCTGATGCCATCACAAGAGAAGATATTCAAACACGTTAACTCTAAATAACGGTTAAAACTGTGTGCAAAACAGTTTAACGCCTTGGGACATGTGTGAGATTATGTGCCAACAGTGAAGTGGTGAAGTGCCCCTTTAACAGTGTCTACCCATAACACCACTGAGCCCAGTGTAGAATATAAAATGCAGAAGTATCTAGTGGTCTGGTTAACAGCAAAGATTGCTAACGTAGCTGACACTAGTGTTAACAACGGTTTCCATTTGTTATCACTTGTACTCGTATCACTGACTGACACTGTTACATGTGACTGTCCTGTATGTATTTATGTATATATGTATCTATTGTGGGGATTGGGAGGTGGGAGGGGGGCGTTTGATGTGTAATGTTTCATGTTGATGTCCCAGTGCTTAACAAACTGTACCGCAAACAATTACCACCAACCATCGTTGTGTGGCATTAAAGTATCTTGTATCTTGTATCTTGTATAAAGGCTTGAATTAACGTGTGACTAAAAAACAATAAACCTACAAGCCATGAGGAGGCTGACACCGGCTAGAACTGTTACGTAATCGACGCGTCTGTGGCTACTCGTCAGATCAAAGATAGAATGTCCACAAGGTCCGTTGCAATAATACTTCACCAGTGGATTCTTTTACACCACACAATTACCAAATGCACAATTCGCATGTAATTTATAAAGTAAACGGTACTACCTTACCCAGTGAACGAACACTATAAACGACAAACGACATCGACGCAATCAGTCAAAACGGTTGGCTCTTGGCGGTTACAAACACACCTGCATGGCATCATCAGTCCCATACTCATTAAGTGAAAAAAGGTTAACCTTAAAAATCCTCCTGCTGACATATAAATCCCTACACACCACCGCCCCTCAATACCTATCCGACCTTCTCCACACCTACACCCCCTCCCGGAATCTCCGCTCCTCTGACACAGGCTTGCTTACCATCCCACAAGCCAGGTTGCGGACCTTCGGGGACAGGGCTTTTAGTGTAGCTGCCCCCACCCTTTGGAACTCCCTCCCCATGGACATCCGCAATGCAAATTCTGTTGTCCAGTTTAGAAACCTGCTGAAGACCTATCTCTTCACCCAGGCCTCTGGTCTCTGATGCTCCTGAGTATCCCATTCATTCTGTTTTATTCTATTTTGTTTTGTTCTGTTTTTCTTCTGCTCTGTTCTGTTTTGTATTTTGTTTTTTAGTTTAGGTCACGGTTATCCTCTCCCCTCCCCCTTTTATTGTAAATCGCCTTGGGTACGTGAAAGGCGCTATATAAATTCAAGCCATTATTACTATTATTATTATTAGTGTGGTAGTGAAAGGGTTAACCTTCCGTATTGCCGCAGTGAAAGGGTTAACCCTTTGGTAGAGTGGTAGTGAAAGGGTTAAGTAGTGTCTTATTAGGCCAGTACCGTGCCTGCCGAGGTCAAAGCGGTGTTTACTTGTTCCGGAGAGAGCTGTGCACATCTGAGCGACTGGCTCAACGGTCCCTCATGTCCTGTAGCAAGGTCACGCTCTGTCCTGTAGCAAGGTCACACTCTGTCCTGTAGCAAGGCCACACTCTGTCCTGTAGCAAGGCCACGCTCTGTCCTGTAGCAAGGCCACACTCTGTCCTGTAGCAAGGCCACGCTCTGTCCTGTAGCAAGGCCACACTCTGTCCTGTAGCAAGGCCACTCTCTGTCCTGTAGCAAGGCCACGCTCTGTCCTGTAGCAAGGCCACGCTCTGTCCTGTAGCAAGGCCACACTCTGTCCTGTAGCAAGGCCACCCTCTGTCCTGTAGCAAGGCCACGCTCTGTCCTGTAGCAAGGCCACGCTCTGTCCTGTAGCAAGGTCACACTCTGTCCTGTAGCAAGGCCACTCTCTGTCCTGTAGCAAGGCCACTCTCTGTCCTGTAGCAAGGCCACGCTCTGTCCTGTAGCAAGGCCACTCTCTGTCCTGTAGCAAGGCCACTCTCTGTCCTGTAGCAAGGCCACGCTCTGTCCTGTAGCAAGGCCACGCTCTGTCCTGTAGCAAGGCCACGCTCTGTCCTGTAGCAAGGCCACACTCTGTCCTGTAGCAAGGCCACTCTCTGTCCTGTAGCAAGGCCACGCTCTGTCCTGTAGCAAGGCCACGCTCTGTCCTGTAGCAAGGCCACACTCTGTCCTGTAGCAAGGCCACCCTCTGTCCTGTAGCAAGGCCACGCTCTGTCCTGTAGCAAGGCCACGCTCTGTCCTGTAGCAAGGTCACACTCTGTCCTGTAGCAAGGCCACTCTCTGTCCTGTAGCAAGGCCACTCTCTGTCCTGTAGCAAGGCCACGCTCTGTCCTGTAGCAAGGCCACTCTCTGTCCTGTAGCAAGGCCACTCTCTGTCCTGTAGCAAGGCCACGCTCTGTCCTGTAGCAAGGCCACTCTCTGTCCTGTAGCAAGGCCATGCTCTGTCCTGTAGCAAGGCCACGCTCTGTCCTGTAGCAAGGCCACTCTCTGTCCTCTAGCAAGGTCACGCTCTGTCCTGTAGCAAGGCCACGCTCTGTCCTGTAGCAAGGACACGCTCTGTCCTGTAGCAAGGCCACGCTCTGTCCTGTAGCAAGGCCACGCTCTGTCCTGTAGCAAGGCCACACTCTGTCTACCGTTCCTACTGTACCGTATTTCACTTAATTTCATTTCAAACCTTTATTTAAAATGAAAACACACAGCATTTAAAATCACTACAATAAGACAAGTAAGGATAACAATCAATTAAAACATGTCCTACTTGATTGACAATGGTTGGAGATCAAGGTTTTAAACTCTGCAAGAGAGGGGATAATCTCAAGCTTTAAGGACTGTTGGAGTTCATTCAACAAATGTACATGCCTGTTTGAATTTATGTTGTGCCGTTGTTACTGTAAAAATGTAATGATTGTGATATGATGTTGTTAATGAGACGATGAGCTGTATGTGTATGTCACTGGAATTTCCCTGTGAGGGATTAATAAAAGATATCCTTATCCTTATCCCCATGAGCTAGAGGGGCGTCATAGTGAAATACAGATTGACCCTGTTCAGAGCAAACTCAGGACCAGCCAGTCACTAGAACAGGTTCCATAGGTTTCAAAATGACATTCCAATAAGGATGTAGTATAAGGAGGTAGCTTACCAATAAATAGCATTACAAATACCAGTGTAGGACACATCTCTGTTTTGATGAAGATGTTAGTGAAGGGATCCAGGTAGGACACAGATTATCTTTGAGGAGACACATGAAACACCCAACAGGGTTTATTTTCTCTGAGCGGTTGGAGACTTTTCTTGATCGTCGGTCTCTTGCCTTGACTTGCCGTTGTTGTCAAGTCATGTTGGCGTGATTTCAAGCCGTGGAATTACATTATATTAAGGAGGATTAACGTAAAAGACATGACCCCGGGTCGTGATACAAAAGACAAAAGTTGCTTTGCAGGCTGGAGCTTGAGGGGGGCTTTCTCTGTCTCTGTGCCCAGATGTGCCATGTGGGAGTGTAACCACTGAAGTGTCCAATAAAGAAAACCCAGGCTGAGACCGTGCTGCTGTGTAGCTGACACGCTGCTTGTTGTACTACTGTAAAAAGCACCAGAGTGTCTGGGCACCACCTGCTGTCCTGCTTCACTTAGTAATCCTTTCACTGCCACACGACAGACCATTTGTCGTGTGGCAGTGAACAGGTTAACCTTCTGTATTATCGCAGTGAAAGGGTTAACCGTCTGTAGTGTGGTAGTGAAAGGTTAACCGTCTGTAGTGTGGCAGTGAAAGGGTTAACCTTCTGTATTGTGGCAGTGAAAGGGTTAACCTTCTGTATTGTGGCAGTGAAAGGGTTAACCTTCTGTAGTGTGGCAGTGAACGGGTTAACCTTCTGTATTATCGCAGTGAAAGTGTTAACCGTCTGTAGTGTGGTAGTGAAAGGTTAACCGTCTGTAGTGTGGTAGTGAAAGGGTTAACCATTTGTCGTGTGGCAGTGAAAGGGTTAACCTTCTGTAGTGTGGTAGTTAGGGGTGTAACGGTACACAAAACCCACGGTTCGGTACCTACCTCGGTTTTGAAGTCACGGTTCGGTACGGGTTTTCGATACAGTGGGGGACAGTTTAACTTTCCATGTTCCACTCAGGGGTGATGCAGTGTGCAGCAACTAATTGTACTTGTAGGGCTGTCAACGAATATTCTATATTGAAATTAATAATCGACTTGTTAAAAAAAAGAATTATAATAATTATATTAGATTGTGAAAAAAACCAGCCCCCGGTGGGCGATAGTTAGTGGTTAACATACCGTTGTATTCGTTCAGTATACAGCCGTACTGAACCTAAGGTCCAGGACTGAAACGGTTCTGTAGGGATACGTGTACCTTTACACCCCCAATCCTACCAATCTGAGGGTTGTCTCTCTCTCCTCCCTTCCTCTCTCTCTCTCTCTCTCTCTCTCTCTCTCTCCTCTCTCTCTCTCTCTCTCTCTCCTCTCTCTCTCTCTCTCCCTCCTCCCTCCCCTCCCCCCCTCTCTCTCTCTCTCTCTCTCTCTCTCCTCTCCTCTCCTCCCTCCCTCCCTCTCTCTCTCTCTCTCTCTCTCTCTCTCTCTCTCTCTCTCTCTCTCTCTCTCTCTCTCTCTCTCTCTCGCTCTCTCTCTCTCTCTCTCTCTCTCTCTCTCTCTCTCTCTCTCTCTCTCTCTCTCTCTCTCTCTCTCTCTCTCTCTCCCTCCCTCCCTCCCTCCCTCCCCTCTCCTCCCCCCTCCCCCCTCCCCCTCTCTCTCTCTCTCTTCTCTCTCTCTCTCTCTCTCTCCCTCCCTTCCTCTCTCTCTCTCTCTCTCTCTCTCTCTCTCTCTTCGCTCTCTCTCTCTCTCTCTCTCTCTCTCTCTCTCTCTCTCTCTCTCTCTCCCCTCTCTCTCTCTCTCTCTCTCTCTCTCTCTCTTCAGATTCCTTTTATTGTCACGTCATTCTGTACCTTTTACGGCAGAAATAAATTGTGAAATTCACTTTGTTGTGGTTCCTCGACCGTAGCAGCATCCAACATAATATCAAATTAAATAAAAATAGCATAGAATAAAATTACATTTGGTCAAATAACAGCAAGATGACTATATACAATTTTTTTTTTTTTTTTTTTTTTCCTCCATTTTCCTCCGATTTTCTCCCATCCCAATGTTAGTCGTATGCCAATTCCCAGTCCCTTCCTGGTCGCTGCGCACTTACCCCCCACAGTCAGATCATCTGGGAGAGTGGAGGCTACCACGTGCTTCCTCCGACACACGTCCAGCCAATCACCGCTTCTTTTCACCTGGCAGCGCGGATTCTCATCGAGAGGGCGTAGCGTGTGGGAGGACCACACTATCCCCCTCGAGTCCTATCCGCGCTTAGCAGGCGCCCCGACCGAACTGTAGGAGTCGCTGTTTACAACGACCCGGACCCACCCCGCCAGCTTCTCCCACCCTCTAATACAGCCAATTGTATTAGTGCAGACGGCCAGCCAAGCTGGTGACAGCTCCGGGGCTGGTGACGAACGCAATCTCCGCTCGGCCACCTAACCGCCGACTATATACAATTCTAACAAAGTGTGCAGTGTGCAGATAACAGGGTGCACAGTATGCAGCTAGTACACTACTATATAAATATAAATAAAATGGCTATGTACAGTTCCAACATGAACAATTTATGTAATCTGCAATGAGCAATGTGCATTAGGCCACAAACCCCCATTTGATAAGAATTGAGCAGGTTTGTGTTATATGTCCTTTAATCCAGAATTCTATAAACTATAAGCCTACTGTAATTGAGGAGTTAACAGTGGGAAAAGTACAGTGTTTCTCAACATGAGGTGTGGGGCCCCCGCAAGGGGTCATAGTTTATTTTCCATATTTCATAGTTAGCCCAATGAGAGAATAATTTGAGTGACTATTCTGATCCTAGGCTTCACTGTCTCCCATGTTATCTCCTCAATTACAGTATAGACAGTTATAGAATTATGGACTCAAATCTCTAACGACAACAACAACAACAACAACAACAACAACAACAACAACAACAACAACAACAACAACAACAACAACAACAAAGTCTTCTGAGGCACCTTATCAAATGGGGGTCTGTGCCCTAATGTGTCCAAATGCCCTTGATGAAAACAATTAAATAAAGTTGAGAACCACCGTTCTAGTCAATGAACTCAGTGAAAATATATTATTCCTAATTTTTCAGGGGTCCCTGGCCATCCCCAGTCACCAAAGATTAGGACAATTTCAAGACTGTACACTCAGCCTTCACTACATGTCTCGTGTATGTGTGTGACTAATAAATCTCTTGAATCAAGAAATCAGGACATGTTAGCAAATTAGACCACTTTTGACATCCTGATTTTGTTAGATGAGCTATTAGTGTGATGGTTAAGGTTAGGGTTATATAGGGAGGTGTAGTGGTTACGTCATTGTTGTTTCCCGTGCGGTCCACCTGACTTGAAATTGCAATGTATTTCCAATGGACACATTTCTAAATTTCACATTATCCGTGGAGCTAATGATGCTAATGATGGAGCATCGCCGTCGGTTGTGTGACAGTGAAAGGGCTAACCTTCTGTCGTGTGGCAGTGAAAGGGTTAATTACAGAAAATTGTGAGATTAATTAGTTAATTTTTTTTATTGACAGCACTAGTTAGAATATAAACCTCATTTGGGTGGAAGAGCTCAACAGAATGCAACAGGAGCAGCACCCGACTTTAGCTTCAGGAGAGCAATCTTTGCTGTTAACCAGACCACTAGATACTTCTGCATTTTATATTCTACACTGGGGTCAGTGGTGTTGGGGAGAAACTGTTAAAGGGGCACTTCACCACTTCACTTTTTGCACATAATCTCACACATGTCCCAAGGCGTTAAACTGTTTTGCACACAGTTTTAACCGTTATTTAGAGTTAACGTGTTTGAATATCTTCTCTTGTGATGTCATCAGAGGACACGGAATCCTTAATTACTCAATGAAATGCTGTCGATGAAAAAAAATAGAGATAGAGGTTGCAATAGGGATTGGATTGATTCATCTTATACATCAATTCATTAAGCTGTATTTAACACAAGGATTCAGTGTCTTATAGTGGCACTATAAGAATGAACGGTTTGTTTATGTGTTTAATTATGGATCTGTGTTGTTGCATGTACAGTATCTTCATTAGTGGAATTAATTTATCAACAATTAACAAAAAGGAATACAATTATATCATAATATAATTGTAAAATGTTTCATGTCAATCTCAATAAAACACAATGTAGCATTCTCATATTCAGTAGTACTCTGCAATACACAGCACACAATATAGGCAGTGGTGGAAGAAGTACACAGTTCCTTTACTTAAGTAAAAGTAGAAATACCCAGATAAAAAGTCGTCCATTCAAAATCCTACTTAAGTAAAAGTAGAGAAGTATTTGATATTGGATATTGGAGGATCAAAAGTACACGTTCTAAATTATGTTTGTGTATTCCAGTGCTTTAGCATTCAACCCTCGAAACATTGACCTCTAAAGGTTAAAGTGGTACGTGGTCAGTTATGCTGCTCTGATTATGTTCAACAACTCTGAAGTTGGCAGGCTTCAAATTTGAAAGTATTCAATTAATCTACGTTTTCTACGCAAAATATTTTTCTTCAAAGTAACTAATAACGGATGGGTTCAGATAAATGTAGTGGAGTAAAAAGTACAATATCTTCTTTGAATGTAGTGAAGTAAAAGTATAAAGTTCCCTAAAATGAAAATACTCACGTGAAGTACACATACCTCACAATTATACTCAAGTACAGTACTTGAGTAAAAATACTTAGTTACTTTCCACCTCTGAATATAGGTATGACATATGATGTTGCTGACCAACAGCAACGTATCCAATCAGTGACACCTTCTGACCGTTATCTGGTCAAACAGGGTTAGGGTTAGGGCCTAATGTATTTATCTGGTCAAACAGGGTTAGGGTTAGGGCCTAATGTATTTATCTGGTCAAACAGGGTTAGGGTTAGGGCCTAATTTATTTATCTGGTCAAACAGGGTTAGGGTTAGGGCCTAATGTATTTATCTGGTCAAACAGGGTTAGGGTTAGGGCCTAATGTATTTATCTGGTCAAACAGGGTTAGGGTTAGGGCCTAATGTATTTATCTGGTCAAACAGGGTTAGGGTTAGGGCCTAATGTATTTATCTGGTCAAACAGGGTTAGGGTTAGGGCCTAATGTATTTATCTGGTCAAACAGGGTTAGGGTTAGGGCCTAATGTATTTATCTGGTCAAACAGGGTTAGGGTTAGGGCCTAATGTATTTATTTTGTATCCACTTTTTCTCCTCCTGTTTTTCTGTGTTTTTCTCCCATCCCAATTTAGTCGTTATGCCAATTCCTCCCGCCCCTTCCTGGTCGTTGCTCGCATGTGCCCCCCACTGGTCGGTCTAGGGAGCCCTGAAGTCTATCACATGCTTCCTCCGACACATAGGAGACAGCCAGCAGCATCTTTTCACCTGACAGCGCGGACTCTCATTGGTGAGGTGTAACGTGTGGGAGGTCACACTACCCTCACCATCTACCTCCCTCGCTGTGCAGGCGCCCTGACCGACCTGTAGGAGTCGCTGTTTACAACGACCAGAATACCACCCCACCGGCTTCCCTCCCGCTGACTCTGCCAATTGAGCCAGTATGACAGCCGGCCAAGCCGGAGGCAACGCTGACAGCCGGATTCGATACCAGTGTCTCTTGCGTTGGTGATGAGCGCTTAGTCCGCTGCGCCACCCAGCCGCCTGGCCTAATGTATTTATGTAATTAGTTATGTACTAGTATTGACTAGTTGCACTGCTCTGTTGTATGTTAGAACTTTGTAAAGAAACTCAAAGTATTAAGAGCGATGCACTGCTCTGTTGTATGTTAGAACTTTGTAAAGAAACTCAGTGTTAAGAGCGATGCACTGTTCTGTTGTATGTTAGAACTTTGTAAAGAAACTCAAAGTATTAAGAGCGATGCACTGCTCTGTTGTATGTTAGAACTTTATAAAGAAACTCAGTGTTAAGAGCGATGCACTGCTCTGTTGTTCTATTAAGTGTTATGAGCGATGCTCTGTTGTTATATATAATGTTATTGTATATTTTATTGAACTATTTTATCACACTTTTTTCTCTGTCTATTCTATTTTATTATTTTTAGTATTGCCTATTTTTAAACTGAATCAAACCGCACTTTTTTACTGTCTATTCTATTTTATTATTTTACTTCTTCTTCAAGAGACCCCGTTGAACAAGGCCATGCCCATTTCACCCAGAAGTTAGCTTGCGTTTGGTGAAAGAGGAAGAAGCAAACCAATGGGTGGAACCAACCCGACGTATAAAGACTGACGTCTCTGGAGCAGAGTTACTCTGTTTTGTGCGGGAAACAACCAGAGCACTTTCAAGACATCTGAGAAGATTCCTGAAGCCAAGGTGAGTGGAAGAAGGTCCAGTTCTCTCCTCTGTTGAGTGAGTGAGTGAGTGAGTGAGTGAGTGAGTGAGTGAGTGAGTGAGTGAGTGAGTGAGTGAGTGAGTGAGTGAGTGAGTGAGTGAGTGAGTGAGTGAGTGAGTGAGTGAGTGAGTGAGTGAGTGAGTGAGTGAGTGAGTGAGTACATGTATTTGATATGTCTTCAGATAAGTCAGTTTTATGGGGTGCAGTGAAGGCAGAAAAGGCAGGTTGTCACAATGAAGACCTGGGGCTTATTTCCACTGTGGGCCTTAACGGCAGGGGTTCTTAACCTGGGGCTTGCGAGACGATTTGGGGAGGTCACAAAAAGACATACACATACATCATTCATTATGGTATATAGATGCTTTTTTCAATCCTACACAGCAACAAATTCGATTTTAAGTATTGGTTTGAAATCATTGGTGTTACTGGTTGTCATGAGATTTCAAGGCGAGCTGCTCCAACATATTGTTCCATCTGATCTCCACAGATGTTGAAGACCTCTGCGTTGTTGCTGATGGTGCTCCATCTGGCTTATGCCAACATCTGCCCTGATGGTACCCGCTGTGCGCATCACAACACCTGCTGCGGGACGAGGACTTTTGGGAGGTTTGGCTGCTGCCCCTATACCAGCGTGAGTCAACAAGGCGTTCTGGTTGAGGCGGTTTGGCCATGAATTTAATTTACAATGTGTTTATGAGCGCGCTCTTCTTCTGGGCTGGAGCAGAGGTGTTTGTTTTTCGTTGTTGACAGATAATAATATAATAATAATCAGTCTAACAGCAAGATAATAATGTTAACTTTATTCACACACACGCGTGTACATAACTGTTCATATTAAATAGTTATATAATGCACATTCATTGTTTTATTATATTCATATGTATTATTGTATGGCCTTATTTGCCTTTGTACATTCTATTATATTCATTGCCGTGCAATGCTGTTGGACAATAATGTAATTTCCACAGGGAGTGAGTTATATGATCGTATCTTATTTGATCAAATCTTACAGTGTGAATGCCGTGGTTGTGGTGTAATAATGTGTTTATTCTGAATCCCCCTACAGGCTGTGTGCTGTGAGGACAAGGTCCACTGCTGCCCCTCCAGGCACCACTGCAACGTCAGGACGTACAGGTGCGTCCGCGCCGACCGGCCGTGGGAAAGTGTCCCCATGCTGGAGAAGACGGAGTCCGAGGTGGCTCTGGTGGCTCTGGACCTCCCCGTGATGGCAGCCCCTCTGCTGGCGGGGGAAGCTGACGACAGCTCTCTCGGGGGCCAGGAGGAGGTGGAGACGGTTCAAGACGAGACGACGCTCCTCCAGGCCATGGTGGAAGATGAACTGGACGGCACCGTGAAGTGGTGCGACCGCCGGTCCTACTGCCGCGACGGGTACACCTGCTGCCACACACGTCTGGGTCAGTGGCGGTGCTGCCCTTACTCCCCGGTAGGTCAACTCGTGATGTTTTACGTGTACAATACTGCGATAAGCCATTGTGTCGTCCAGATTCATAATCCAAAATCTAAATGTTTAGAATGTCCCTTTGTCCTCCAAGCTGGAGGAAACCGTGGTTACGGCTGCTATGTGTTGATACATGAGAACTATATCGACATGAATGTAATGCATCTGTTTATTACTGGATCTTTTATTACTGCTCCGAAATGAGTGACCAGTGGTTTGAAAGTGGTTGCCGATGGTTACAGGCAGCCATGTTTGGAAGAAAGAGAAGTATAGCAAACACAAACCCCTATCGATGAAAATGAAATAGTGTAAAATGACATGGTTTTGTGCTGCCTGGTGAACTTGTTGATTTCTCTGACGGTCCCCAGAGTAAGTGCTGTGTGAGTGGGAGACATTGTTGCCCCCACGGCTATGACTGCAACAACGCACACACCCACTGTCTGAGACAAGGCTTGAACTTGAAGTATCCCTTCACTGCCAGACTGGCTTCAACTTCCATCCCAGCCATGAGGGTCTCCGAGCCAGAGGACCAAGACTACGGACAGGAGGTAGGTTTCAGCAACGCGTCAGGGGCTTAAATAACCATCAATTGGAAAAGTACATTCAAATCACAGGGGATTAATTAATGAGAGAGTGCCCTCATGGTCTTTTATAAGCCTCCCTTAGTGACACAGGTCTGGGTATAGCACTTCATGGCACAGGGTCATTACTAATAACCAGTCATTTCTGGTAAGATCTGGTAGTGACATGTCATTATTTGTATAATAATAATAATAATGACGTGTCATTAACAAGTAATTACGTTATTGATTTCACTATTTTATTGCACTGCTTTACTCTGCTCATTCTATGTCTATATTTATGTTTGTAGTTTATGCATTGATTTTATTCTATGTCAATTCATGTTCATTTTATTCCTAATGTATATTTTACTGATTGGTCTGCAACCACCATACAAATAAAGTGTATTATTATCATTAATGTCACAGTAATTACAGTGATGTTTGTACTGTGCTACCAATATTTGTTTTGACTAATTTAGACAAAGAAAAAGAAACTGAACCCTGTACACAACATGAAGAGCAACCATTATGTTAAACATATTATAACCTACCTATATATATAACATTACAGTACCCTTTTATGATATGATGCATTGTGATGTGATGACATTGGCAATCACTAATATGTCTCTCCGTTTATAGGAATAGGCTCACCATCAACACATACAGCTGTATGTTCATCCTCCTCCAATAGGCTGTTCTTCCACCATCAACACATACAGCTGTATGTTCATCCTCCTCCAATAGGCTGTTCTTCCACCATCAACACATACAGCTGTATGTTCATCCTCCTCCAATAGGCTGTTCTTCCACCATCAACACATACAGCTGTATGTTCATCCTCCTCCAATAGGCTGTTCTTCCACCATCAACACATACAGAATAATATAGAATAAGTCAACATGGAGTGTACTTCAGTGTTTTATATATATAATAAAATATAATAACCCCATCTATGGCACCTCTAACATGTTGAAATCAAGTGTAATCTTTGCTGTTCTCCATTTCATTCATCTTCAAATCTATAAAATCTTACGCAGTATTCAAATGTGTTGTAATGCAGTGATTTATTGCGAGGTCATAGTTTCATAATTTTGGAACGAGGGAGTTGGAGAGAGTTGATTTGTACACACTATAGTCGGCATGCAGAACAAGAGACCATCGTGTCATATTGTACTTGCTGAAGTATATATAATATTGCAATTAGTTATTGATGGGGGATGGAAACAGATAAGCTTTGCTTCTTCCATCTCCTTTTCAAACAGTGTATAGTTTCTGGCTGTTGTTTTATTTTAAAAGATTTTGGGGGGGGGTTCCTCTTTTCCTATTTCATTTATGTTTCAAAAGTTGTTTTGCCGGACAATGGTAAATGTAGCCAAACTAACACTGTGGTTTGAAATAAAACTATTGAATCTTGAATCTTGAATCCATTAGATGATGCCGTTTAGGTTAACACGGTTCTGTTCTTCTGGGTGGGTCAATAATGGCCGTGATAATGGACCACCATTAAGAACAATCCATGTGGATGATCTGCTCATTTAATCTTATTATTTATGATTGTTTGAGACGTTTTGTTAGTTTAAATAACACTATGTAGGCAAAGCAACTATAACTATAACCAAACTACAACCAGCCACTGCCCTGACATTTCTATAATCTTATATTTCACTAATGTTGGACTCTTCGGTAATCAGCCAGTATCACCTGGTGGTCACCTGTGGTTCCGTGAAGTTTTCTGCATTGTGTTTATATCTTTCTTATCGTACTGACTGATTCCCTCTATCCTACCCCGTGGATGCGTTCGTCTCAAAAAGAATTCGACACTGGCAACGTGATCCATTTCCTTAGATTGTGATGTTTATTTTCATAAACATAGACTCGTTGTTATCCAAAAAGCCTTCCCTGTTAGCCAAAGCTAGCTCGTGGCCACCGGAGGGTGGGGCCACACGTCCCTTCCCCCCACCCTCTAGCTCCTGAGGTCTTTTGTCCACGTCTACACGTCTCAGCCTCATGTCCTAGTCTGGTTAGTCTTCTGAAGAACTCACAGCTTACCATCTTCAAGTCTTGTGATGTGGAACTCTCTCTCTCTCTCTCTCTACTACGGTTCAAAATGTCCCACCCTCTCTCATCACCATAACAACGGCTTCTCAAGCACCTCAGCCGATGACCCTGAGCACTATCTCTAACACCATGCCTGCTGCTCTGAACACACACTCTGGCTGTTGTCCTCCTCTGAGATCTACGAGTAGATGTCGTCATCTGCAGATATTTACATTATATACACAGGGCCATTCTATCACTAATAACCCTTAAAATAATTGGTAAACAAACATAGTGCTGAAAATATACACTTTGATGCTTTTTTGACAGGGTTAGGGTCTTTACGCTTGGCTACATTTGGAAAAGAATATGCAACATTACATTCTGTAGAGATGGATTTATGGACCCCTCAGGCTTAAGAGGTTAAAAAGTAATGTACAATCAATACACAATTTCTTTTTCTAAAGCAAATGTTCTACAGTGGATGGGAGACGGGTGAGTCACTGGAGTGTAACATACCGACAGTTTCCTTCAAATTGTTGTCCACAGGCAGCCGCACTAACCAGTTGAGCTAAACGGTCCGACCCGTTAGCAGGTGCTGGTTGAGTTTTCAATTCATCATAACATGACATACAGATACAGTAATGTTACATCTAGACATTTATGACATACCAGATCTACAAATATACAGCACCGTTTGTGATACGAAAATAGTAAAAATGAGTATATACATTTGAGGGGGAATAAACTGTACATTGGAGGGGGGGACTGTGCACATTTTTCTTTCACTCTAAAGGAAATACGTCTCCTGTACAGTAGACCCCCCCAGTACTTTGTGGAGACGAAGATGATGAGTACCAGTCTTCTCCTCAGACATATAAAATCAGTTTTTCAATACAAGTACGACTCAAGACACAGAACACTAGTATGCAAAATAAAAAAAATTAACACAGATGAGTGAATGAAAACTTTATTTGAACATATTGCAGAATGGGTACAATACAGTACGGCTCAATACACACAATTGTTAAGGGGATGCAGACCAGAGAAAGACTTTTGTCTTGTTGTTTACACCAGGGTCCCCCATTTTCAATTCATATCGACATGCAGGTAAATCATAGGCCGTGGTCTCAGTCCAGGGTCTAGGATCTATGCCCTGTGCCACACGCCTGAGGGAGGGAGGGGGCAGAATTAATTATTGGATATCAGTATAATAACTGAACTTGGAGAAGTCTTTATTGGGCATGCAGATAGACACGCAGTTAGTTGGGTCGCTGATGCGTTTGAGTCTCTGCACTCCCTCCCCCCCCCCCCCCCCCCCAAGGGCAGCATCTCTCATCGGTGAACCATCACATCTAAATGCCATATGAACACAACAAACAGTAGCTCTCATCTGTGTACCTAAAAACAGTTCTGTAGTCTTCATCGCCAAAGCCAGGAGGTATGATCCATGTATTTGGAGTCAAATAATAGAATCTCCTGTGTGCGCGTGGCTTCAAGACCTAGAACGGGTATGTAAAAATAAGCACAGCATGTCAGTCAGGTTTCTGTGGGAACGTGGATTCTGCTATTCTCCCAGAATGTGCCCCTCACCCAACGTGGATTCTGCTATTCTCCCAGAATGTGCCCCTCACCCAACGTGGATTCTGCTATTCTCCCAGAATGTGCCCCTCACCCAACATGGATTCTGCTATTCTCCCAGAATGTGCCCCTCACCCAACGTGGATTCTGCTATTCTCCCAGAATGTGCCCCTCACCCAACGTGGATTCTGCTATTCTCCCAGAATGTGCCCCTCACCCAAAGTGGATTCTGCTATTCTCCCAGAATGTGCCCCTCACCCAAAGTGGATTCTGCTATTCTCCCAGGACGGCGGCCATGTGCCCCTCTCTCACCCAACGTGGATTCTGCTATTCTCCCAGGACGGCGGCCATGTGCCCCTCTCTCACCCAACGTGGATTCTGCTATTCTCCCAGGACGGCGGACGTGTGCCCCTCTCACCCAACGTGGATTCTGCTATTCTCCCAGGACGGCGGACGTGTGCCCCCCTCACCCAACGTGGATTCTGCTATTCTCCCAGGACGGCGGACATGTGCCCCTGTCACCCAACCGGCAGAATCTGCTCAGATAGAATGTTTAATTAATAGCCATCAAAGCCTTTTAGTTTATAATTCCTTATAAACAGATTAACTTTATAAGACACTCATTACTAATTTCACTTACACATAGCACAAAGTGGTTGGAAAGACTATTGCATGTTTCATCTTCATGTCAGCCTAATATTTATGAAACATGAGTTTGCCATTAGAGTAGGGATGTGCCATTATGCTTATTAAATTTACTAACTGAATGATTATATTTATTTCATCAATTAATTACACTTACCGGAAATTAAGCTAACGGGTTGATACTTCGGTCCTTCCAGGTAGGAACAACATACATGTCTTCTATATAAATGTCCATGTCCTGATGAGGAAAAAACAAACATGATATTAATAGTCTGCCTTCAGTACCAAAAGTTACTTTTAAATGTGTAATTAAAAAAAGAGGTCACGCACGTTTCAGAGCCAGTTCACCAATTAGCTTCAGGCATGCATTTCCAATCTGCAAGAAATCACAATTAAGACATTATAGTGAACATGACTGAAACTCCCCCTTCGGTAATACATGTTAATCTGTTAGACCATGCGACTACTCAGACCATGTGACTACTCAGTCTAATCCATATATCTGTTCAACCCAAGGCTCCAAAACTCATCCCGTGTCAAACAAGTTTGTCCTTCCTTCACAATTATTTCTTCAAAAGGCCGCTTTCGGTCCAGGACATATAACCATTGTTGTGATACAGACGAGTGTAGTTTTACATAGAAAGTAATTATTTGTAGAAATTTGCCTACCAGTTGTTGGATAGGGTTGGGACTTCGCCCAGGGTTGGTCTGGTGAGTACTCATTGTCCACTGGAATCTCAAGTTCTACAGGGATGGACATACAAAAAAAATATAAGAGAAATAGTAACAATGTTTAATAAATCTAATAGTGTAGAGGTAAGAATTACTGTAGGTAGGCATAGGTTTTTATATGCCTGCTTCTGCTGCAGAAGCCAGGTTATATGGTGTAATAGTTAGCACTCTTGACTTGGAGCAATTAAGAGTTCACTATTTAAGGTGGTGGGTGGCAGTTTAATATGATTATTGGACAAATCATGTGTGGTTTCAGTCAATAGGCGGCTAAACTTGAATTTAAGACATTAAGACTTTCTAAGGACGTATGCATGCAATTCCACTTACTTGTCATTGCTGGGGGCAGACCTGAACCCGCTTCAGGGAGCACACCTTGAGCTGCTTCCTGCGATACACCAGGGACTGCTTCCTGTGACACTGTAAGCAGATGACAAACACAGCTTAGTAAGGAACAGTGAACTTGATGAATGAAGACATTTATACATCATTTCCTAGATCAATTAAAAACAGGATTAATGCATTAAATATCTTTAATGCAAGTGCAAGTAGAAAATGTACCCAATACAGCCTGGTGGTAGCCGTTTATTGCCACCGCTGTCCCAAATAATTTTTTGATGTTGTCCATTCGCTTCTTGTTTTTGTTGTTGAAGTGTTCTATGATGTTTCTCATCAGGAACAGACGGGTCGATGGTTGTTGCTGCGTTAAAAAGTAATTGTTCTCTCATTTGTGCAAACAGTTGTTCTGCAACTTGACTGTTTACATGTCCTGCCATTTGAGGGACTAGACAGAGTTTGTGCAGAGCATCACGGTCATCCTTGGTGTTAACTTCATGAAAGTCATACAGAACACGCATGCGCACTCCAACAAAGACTTGTCCATGCCACGAAGCCCCGCCTCAAGCCCGTCCGCGCCACGAAGCCCCGCCCAGACGTTGGGCTCTGTGGCTCTGCAGATATACCCTACTCGGTAGTTCAGTGTGTTAGGCCCTGTACTAGGTCTGTCCTGTGGTAGTTCAGTGTGTTAGGCCCTGTACTAGGTCTGTCCTGTGGTAGTTCAGCGTGTTAGGCCCTGTACTAGGACCGTCCCGTCAGTAGCAGGACAGTCCACTCTCGTTGGGCCGGGATCTGGAGCAGCTCAGCCACAGCAGACTCTAGAACAGAACCTGCTGGGCCTCGCATTACTCCAGAATCTTCCTCTACCAGCTCTGTAACACCGACCAGACACAGTGTCTGGACAGCTGACTTAGAGCTGGAGTGACACTCATTTTTTCCGATAAGTCACCCGGCCGCCGGACACCGCCCCGAGAAGCGGCGAATTCCAGCCAGAGGCGCTGTACAGCACGCGGCCGGGGCCACGTGCCACCTTCGCCCCCAGACCTTCCTAGTCAAGCCCGGAGCTGCTGGGAGCTAGGCTGCGGCGGCTGGGAGCTAGGCTGCTGCTGCTGGGAGCTAGGCTGCGGCGGCTGGGAGCTAGGCTGCTGCTGCTGGGAGCTAGCCTGCGGCGGCTGGGAGCTAGCCTGCTGCTGCTGGGAGCTAGGCTGCTGCTGCTGGGAGCTAGGCTGCGGCGGCTGGGAGCTAGCCTGCTGCTGCTGGGAGCTAGGCTGCGGCGGCTGGGAGCTAGTGTGGAATATATGTATGAACTACGCCCCCTTCCTCCCCTCCCCTTCCCCCACTCCCCCCATTGTTCACCTGTTACTTAACTGCTCCCCCAACTGGGGAACTAGATCTTTTACCTGACTGACGGAGCTGGTCTGTTTAGGTAAGATCTCCAGCCATACTCTCTATTGTTGTATTGATTTGATCTGGTTAATAAACATTATTATCTGGACCCTCTGAGTGAGCAAGTCATTTGACTCTATTCCTATTTGAATACTATTATTATCCTACAATTTGGATTGTTGTATTGATTTGATCTGGTTAATAAACCTTATTATCTGGACCCTCTGAGTGAGCAAGTCATTTGACTCTATTCCTATTTGAATACTATTATTATCCTACACTAGCCTGCGGCTGCAAATGGGAGCTAGGCTGCGGCTGCGAATGGGAGCTAGGCTGCGGCTGCGAATGGGAGCTAGGCTGCGGCTGCGAATGGGAGCTAGGCTGCGGCTGCGAATGGGAGCTGGAGCCATGCTGTTGGGAGCCATGCTGTTGGGAGATAGGCTTCTGTGCATGTTGCTGCTGTTGGTAGCTAGGTAGATAACTAGGCATTGGTCACAGACCTGTAAAAGATAAAAGCACACAATAAAAACATGCGTGTCAGATGAAAAAAGGCAGGTCTCTCAAACTGTTTAAAAACCTGTGCAGGTTGTTGTTGGGAGCTAGGCCAATAGCAGTAACCATACAACCTAATAAACCGAAGTCCTAAACATTATGCCAATAGCAGTAACCATACCACTAATTAAACAAGAGGGGGGAAATACATTTGGAAGAGGATAATTGTAAATGTTTAAGGACTTTTTTTTTTTTTTTACGTTACAGCCCTAACAAATATTTATTAAAAAGATCCCTCATCTAATAGATATCCTGACCCATCAAGTGGAACGTAAATAAAGCAACATTTTCTAAGATGGCACTTTCTGTGAGGGGTTCAATAAGCCTCCTTTGGGATGAAGTAACAATTTATGTTCATATGGTCAATAGAATTGATATTATCGTGTATTTATGATTAATGGGTTATTCAACATCATCATAGCATTATTCAGAATGGCTAAGCTGAAAACAGACAACAATTGGCTTGACAACTGAAGTGATCACACACCCACTCTGTCTCACATACACCCCCCCCTAGAAACCAGTTTCGCCTGATTAACGAGAGACACACACTAATGCATGCGACAGAGATTAATGCCGTTAACACCTCCCAGAGACTCACACCCAGACACCCCCACTCAGCCTGAGACCAAGAATCACATCACAGCATTTAGATTCGGTTGAAACACATAAGCCACACATCTTTAGATAGAGGGGACACTCAATAGAACCAAACTATCTGTGTCAGGATGGACCACTATGTAAACTATGCTTGTATGCTGAATTAAATCACCTTCATCAACTGAGCCATTGCCTCTGAAAACCATCTCCAGTCTGAATTCTTCTTGAACCAGCACGCCGCTCACCCTCATCAAATTATACTTCAGGGACTGTATACAGGAGCAGCCTTCACATGAGAAAGAAAGTGACATTGCACACATTAACATGAAGGCGCTGGGAGCGAGTTAGCAAGACATTAAGGTGCTGTAAGTGGTATTTATTTTGTTATGTTAAAATAGCTCTACATTCCAACAGCCATCACTTAGATGTTTGGCAAGTAACATGGCTCTCCCAGTCCCACTGGTTCTGCAGTATGAATAAAATAGTATGGTATCCCATTCCTTTCCCACCTATAGTCAGGAGAGAACTCCACTGTCAAATTTGAAAAAAAACTAGTTAACAGTAAATATGTGCTTGAAACAAGTAAAATAATCTGACAATGCAGTAAGCAAATTTGTCTTTGCAAGATTGTTGAAATAAGTAAAAATATCTAGGATTCTCTCCCGATAGAATACAGTGGGAAGGGATATCAAAAAAAGTGTTTACTGGAGGGAGGGACTGAGAGACCCATGTTACTGAACAAACAATCAGTGATGGCCCATCAGAATGTAGCCATTTAACATTTTAACTAAATAAATACCCTTTGATGATGGCTTTACTAATAATATTAGGTATAGTTAAATATAAAAACACATTTCAAACCTGTTCAGACACAGTAGTCAGCCTCTTCAGTTGATGGGGAAACAACCCAGTGAAAGAGTGGAACACAGACATGTTTGTATTCCTTACATCAGTGGTCACCAACCTTTTTAAGCCCAATATCACTTTTTTTTTTGTTGGGTGAAGGCAAGATCTACCTATTGAAGCGTTGAGAGAAAAAGACAGCCAAGATTGTACTTTAAACTAAATGACTTTTATTTGCCTGTATTCTAATTACATGCAATGCTTTGGTCCAACATTAAAACGTCAAAGTAGAACTATTATGTACTTTCTCAGTCAGTGCTAAGTGCAGTCATCTTATGCAGCATCACTTTTCACATCAAAACAAAAGTAGAACTGTAATGTGGACTCTCATATTAACATTGACAAACATATTTACAATTAGCATTTTATAAAGTAGAACTGTAATGTGTACTTTCTCAGTCAGTGCTAAGTGCAGTCAGTGCTAAGTGCAGCATCATTTTCACATCAAAACAAAAGTAGAACTGTAATGTGGACTCAGGGTAAGATCTAAAAAAAAAAAAAAAAAAATTCCATGGAAAGATCTACAGGGACAGTCTCAAAGATCGACCAGTCGATCAAGATCGACGGGTTGGTGACCACTGCCTTACATAATATGGTAAGTTTATATTCACTTTTACTAGACATTCCTTTTTAAAAGTGTTTTACTTGTTACAATTAGCCTCCAAACAGATGCTAACAATCAGGCTACAAACACTAGCTCTAAATTAGCCCTCAGGTCACAGACACTAGTTAACTAATTAACCCTTCCAATTAGCCCTTCCAGAACCAGACAGAGCCAAGCAAACAGTCCCAACAGGAACTCAACCCAAATGCCAGCAAGAATCTAATGGTTCAAAACCAGGCCAAACAAAACAACAAAGTCAATCTCAACAAAAAGGTCCACCAACTAAACGAGGCCCCAATTTGTCACAAACCGGTCAATTGTGACAAATAGGGAGTCTACACGTGAAAAGCTATTTCACAATATAATTTATTTAAACCTATAACAAACAATAATTTATATAAACAATGAATATGTATGCATGTATAAGATTCAGGGCCTTTGCTGCTGCTGCCCCCTCCCTCTGGAATGCCCTCCCCAGCCATATCCGTGATGCAAACACCCGGACATCTTTTAAATCAGCCCTCAAAACTCACCTTTTCAATCTTGCTTTTGACCTCTAATTCTGTCAGTGTTATTTTATTTTTGTCATGTATTATTTTTGTTCTGTTTTTTTGTTTTGCCATAGTTTGTCTCTCCTGCCCATGTAAAGCGTCTTTGAGCACCTAGATGTATTATTATTATTATTATTATTATTATTCAGTGATGAATGCAATGTATGGATGAGTGAAAAGTGTGGTGTAAGTAGGAATATTATAGTTCAAAAGGGTGGTGGATAACCTGTTCATGGAGATGGAGAAGCAGAGAGAGAAGGTTAACGAGGGACACATACATACAGGCAGCTCTCACTGCCCAGGTGAGTCCAATTGGGCTGACGAGCCACTCACTGTACCACGCTCCTGGAGAGGCAGTAGACTCACCAATCAGCATGCAGAGTGGGGGCCGTCACCCTGACAACAGCCCTCTATCTCTCGCTCACAGACAACACACCAAAAGCTGGCTTTTTGAACTCATGAGGCTAATCAGGTGTTCCTTTTGATCTGATTAATCAGGTGCTCCTTTTGATCTGAAGCCTCTCCCCTCACCCAGGCACAACACACAATCACAGAGACACCTGTCAGGTGGCGTCTAGTTTTTTACCAACCCAGTTCCGTGTTCTGCGATCTGATTGGCCACTGACGTTTCTGGTGCGATCTGATTGGCCACTGACGTTTCTGGTCATGTGACATGTGCACCCAATCGCGTGACGCCTGTGTCTTTGCCCATTTCCGCCTCGAACGGCATGCAAACTACCTAACGCCTAGTTTATCACTGGTTAAGCTTAGGCGACTCTTTCGAAGTTGAGTATGGAATCAGGGCTGGTGTTCTATCGCCCTGCTCTAAGACAAACTCTAACCTTAACCAACTTCGAAAGAGTGCCTAAGCTTAACCGGCGATAGAAACAGGCGTCACACGATTGGCCGCACATGTCACACGACCAGAAACGTCAGTGGCCAATCAGATCGCAGAACGCGAGTAAAAAAACTAGACGCTGTCAGGTGTGACACCTGTGATGTCAGCGGTTACACCTCAGTGGTTTATGTAGGAATAAACTACTATTTTCATATCAGAGGGACACACAGACCAACAGGTAACACTTATAAAGCAAAAATGGTAAAATTGTTACGTTAAAGGAAAACTCCAACATTTTGGGAAATTAGTTTATTTGGCATCTACCCTGGAGTTAGACAAGAAGATACATATCTTTTTCTTCTCTGTGCATGCAGTAGGAGTAGGAAGACACACACCGTTAGCCTAGCTTAGCGTCAGTCACTGGAAGTAGGTTCCTCCATTAGCCTAGTTCCCAACGTCTTCCTACTCCTACTGCATGCACAGAGAAGAAAAAGGTATGCATCTTCTTGTCTGACTCCAGGGTTCCCAAAATGTTGGAGTGTTAAGATACATATGTTTTTCTTCTCTGTGCATGCAGTAGGAGTAGGAAGACGTGCACCGTTAGCTTAGCTTAGCGTCAGTCACTGGAAGTAGGTTCCTCCATTAGCCTAGTTCCCAACGTCTTCCTACTCCTACTGCATGCACAGAGAAGAAAAAGGTATGCATCTTCTTGTCTAACTAAAAAGGTGCAATGGTAGTAATGACCACTTCAAATAATAAAGGACTTACGTATTTCTGTAGTATCCATGTATCCTTCATCATTTCATATCTGATTTAGAATCCAAAATCATAAAACCAATAACGGGCTGTTTTTCATTGTTTTTGTCCTGAAGTTTAAAATAGAACATGAGAAAATGGGATATTTTGTTTGTATTTTGTCGATTTTGTCATTTAAAGGAACACGCCAACATTTTGGGAAATTAGCTTACCGTCTTCACCAGAGAGAGACAAGAAGATGGATACCAGTTTCCTCAGTTCAGTAGAAAGCTATCTGGCTGCACGTTAGCCTATAGCTTAGCACAATTAATGGAAGTGGACATGACCGGTTAGCCTAGGCTTTGTCCAACTAACACGTCTCCCGAAGGCTAACCGGCCCTGTCCGCTTCCATTCATAAAGGCGTGTTCCTTTAAGTTTTCCCATTCATTGTGACCATGAAGTTAGACTTTTTCCCCTGCATGTGCCTGTGAGAAGGTCACTGACGGAAGATTTTTTCCGATGCGACACTTCTGACACAGTGATAGAACAATATGCACATTTTATTGAAGAATTGTTGGAAGCTGGCGAGACCCAAAAGCATGACATAAGTGGAGACGACTGACCACATATGAAAAAGCTATCAATAACTCAACACCAGCACTTCACAAACACTGGCCTTATCATGTATCAATCAGGGAGTGTGCTATCACACAATACAGTGTGTCATAGCCCCCCCCCCCCCCACCCAACCCCCCTCCAATGTACAGTTTCTTCCCCTAAAATGTATATAGTCTCTTTTTTAGAAACTCTGTCTCTTAATCAGAGTTTCCAACGCCAGGGTCTGTGTGACAGGCGTTGTACTCTTAAACAGCTACTGTATATTTGTATATCTTGTATGTCATAAATGTCTGGATGGAACAGTACTGTCTAGATCTGTATGTCATGTATGTCATATCATGATGAATTGAAAATGGGGGACCCTGATGTAAACAAGACGAAAGTCTTTCTCTGGTCTGCATCCCCTTAACAATTGTGTGTATTCACACACAGTCTATACCAGTCCACCGGGTGGCCAGGAGCCGACTCCCTACACCTTTGCTGTATAGTACAACATGTGAAAATATTTGAGCCATGTCTTTGTTGTTTGTCTTTTGTCATGTCTGTTAAGGGGATGCAGACCAGAGAAAGACTTTCGAAAGACTTTCGTCTTGTTTACATCAGGGTCCCCCATTTTCAATGCATCCTAACATATATGACATACATGACATACAGGTAGACAGTACTGTTACATCTAGACATTTATGACATACCAGATCTACAAATATACAGCACTGTTTGTGATACAAAAAGAGTCTAAAAAGAGAGTATATATAAGGGGACTCCAGTAGCTCACCACGTACCTCGACGCTATTCTGCGTCGGGGAATACCGTGCTGCGTCACGGATCTGGTTGACTCCGAGTTCGATTCCCGGACCCGCCGTCATTTGCCGAATGTCTTCCCCTGCTCTCTCTCCCGTTTCACCCTGCAACTGTCGGTCATGCTTGACCAGAAAAGCGATAAACGCTAAAAAAAAAAAAAAAAAAAAAAATGAAGTTAAAAAGAGAGTATATACATTTGAGGGGGAAGAAACTGTACATTGGAAGAGGTTGGGTGGGGGGGACTGTGCATTGGAGGGGGTTGGGTTTGGACATTTAAGTTTGTGACATACAAGATATGCAAATATGGTTAGAGTTACATAGATGGAGAGACTGTTAACTGGTTAGAGTTACATCAGAATCAGTAAATAAGAGGTTGAATACAATTATATGGGATATAAACTAAATTAAATATAGCACAATGTAACACAGTGGGGGGTGTCAGTGAGGGTCCCAAGCCTTGTTGATGAGGCTCACTGCAGAGGAGAAGAAACTGTTCTTGTGGGGTGAGGTTTTGGCCCTGGTGGACCACAGCCTCCTTCCAGAGGGGAGTGACTCAAACAGGTTGTGACCGGGGTGGTAGGGGTCGGCCACAATCTTACCTGCACGCAGGCACGTTGGAACAGTGGGTGCGGCAGGTGCGGCAGCACCCCCTAGTGGCAGCTTCAGTTACTGCACAAAAGTAAAAACTGTATTTTTATATACTGTAACATATATATAATATAAGTTATAAGTTGATCCTGCTCAAAGCACTTGACTTCACCATTACACTGACACACTTGTAAATACGTTAATTCTTGTTAGATTGCCCGACTGTATTATTTTCCTCGCTGTGTGGAATACTACAGTTGCGTCTGAGGGGAGTGGCCACTGTGACTGGCTGACAGTGCTCCCTGCTGTCTCGGGTGTCGGAGAGAGGAGACACACAGATGAGAGAGGAGATGAGAAAAACTCTGTACTGTACCCATTCTGCAATCTGTTAATAAAGTGGCACAGTGGTGTAGTGAGTTAACACTGTCGCCTCACAGCAAGAAGGTCCAGGGTTCGATTCCCGCTTGGGGACCAGGTTTCCATGATGCCATGTACTCAGGTGGGGTATCTCCCAGGCCTTTCTGTGTGGAGTTTTGCATGTTCTCCCCCCGAGCTCGCAAGGGTTTCCCCCCCCGATAAGATAAAACCCAATGGAAAAACATGCACAACAACAGATCGCTAACACTGTGGCGTCCTTGACGAAGACGGACAGGAGCACTTGGATTGGCGGCTCAAGTTGACGCCTGTCTGCTCCCGGCTGCCCTTGGGGGGGAACGACTACGGGATGGGTTAATCGCAGAGACGAATCGCATCGGCGATCCTACAGAGACAATGCATGCGTGTGTGTTCCGGTGTGTGTGTGTGTTGAGGATAATTGCATGCCAATTAACACTTTTGGTCGCCAGGCTTATATTCTTAATATACCATCCTCCGCCAGCTCTATTTGTCTATGGGGATGTTTACCTTCTTTGCAGGGCTATAACTTTTTAAATTGTATTGCTAAATTGACATTACTATGGCCCATTCAACGTCAAGTATCTATTGTTCAGGGTGTACAGTAGCAACGTTATACTTTTTCATTCACATATTCATACTAAAATACGGTCTAAAGTATAAGTATGTTTTTATCGTTCTCTGCAGCTTTCTCCAGAACGTGATTTATAGCCCCAAATGCATTATATTGATGATCAAATACAGTTTGATAGGAATCTGCGCGAGATAAAAAAAATTCAAATGGACGTGCTTCTAGAAGTTACTACTGATCAGCTGATGTTGACCGGATGGGGGGGGGGGGGGTCGTTTATAATTCCGTGGACAACGTTAGATGATTCATCTAGTGTGGGTGATATGATCATTAGAGCAGTTAGTATCGAACACGTTAAAAAATAACGCTGAATCGGGGCGGCTATGTGGCGTAGTGGGCAAGGCGCTCGCCATGAATGCAGAGACGCTGGGCTCGCCTGTTCGAGCCCAGCGCTCCACATTGCTTTCAGTTTAGCTGGTCGTTCATACTAATACACATTGGCCGTATTAGGGGGTGGGAAACTGATGGGTGCGGATCGGGCGTTGTGGACAGCGACTCCTACAGGTCGGTTGGTGCGCCTGCGCAGTAGAATCAGGAAGTGTCGGGGGAAGCGTGAGCCTCCCACGCGTTACTCCTCGCCACTGAGAGATCGAGCTGCGCAGGTGAAAAGATGCGACTGCTGTTACCTCAAGTACCGGAGGGGACTTGTGCTATGTATGACTTAGTCCACATTGCAGCCGGCTTGTGGGAGGCAAGAAACAGCGTTCGTGACAGGGGAGGGTTGAATTGGATGATACGAAATTGGGATGGGAGAAAAAAATATAGAAAATGGGAGAAAAAGTGGATAAAAAAAAAAAAAAAAACGCTGAATCTTACCGTAGCTTCCTCATAGCGTTGGGCGATGAGCGTGGAACAGATATATTCCTATTATGGGATGTAGAAATATGCGATCCATTTCCAGGTTGTATAATAGTATATACGTCCAAATCATGTTGTTTATCGAGTTATTGGTAACGGATTGCTATCCGTTGTGTCTAGCTCGAGTCCTGGGACTATTACCGAGTGATCGGACCGAATTGAAATGAGCACCAGCTTCCATTTCCTGTTTCCGCTCTGGGCGATCCACCGATCGGCTACCAGATGGCGCTCTTGAACCGCTGGAGAGTTGAGAGGGGATCAAGAGTAGATCTCAAGTCTCCGGGGGAGAAATATGATTTCGATCACAGATTTTTGAAATATTGATATCAAAGACGTGGTACGGCGTCTTTGGCAGAATGAGCATGGCGGGGAAAGACGTCCTACGGCGTTTTTGGCGACCATAGTGTTAAAGACCTCTGAGCAGGTCCTGCATTGTATGATTGCAAGTAACTGTCTAACTGTGTCTAACTGTTTCCACTAGAGGGCGCTATAGGCAGAGCTGTTAATGCTGTCGCCAGGTAGAGGGTATATAAGGAGATGCCGACTCCCCCTCTGTCTCTTCCACCGTCGCTAAGAGAAGGATGTCTCATGTAGGCCTACTGCTGTGTACCAATGTGAAATAAACCATGCCGTTTAATGGCTAAAGATAGAAACCATGCCTCATGAACATATTATTGCCGCCCCATAGCTGACTCTGTCAACAATTATTATTATAAGTTTTCAATCAATAAATCAATAATGATAACAAACTATCATTACACATGGGCAAAACAGAGTCCATTCTCTTCGGTTCAAATAACAAACTCAGCAAGCCCGACGGCTTCTCAGTTACAGTGGGTGACAATATTGTCACAAGGAAAGATGAAATTACCTACCTGGGTTCCATCCTAGAGGCTAATCTCTCCTGTGACAAAATGGCATCCAATGTAATAAAAAAAGTCAACCAATGAACTCGATTCTTGTACCGGATCTCCTCTCTGGTAAACAAGAATACCCTGAAGACTCTGGCAGGAGCACTCATTCAAGGGTACTACGACTATGCTTGCACCTCATGGTACCAAAGCACCTCAAAGGCGCTAAAAACAAAATTACAAACATCTCAAAACAAACTGGTCAGACTACTGCTTGACCTTACTCCTAGAACCCACCTCACCCCTGCCCACTTTGACAACCTAGGATGGCTTAGAGTAGACGACAGAGTACAGCAACTTGCTAGAAACCTTACAGTAAGAAGGGAAAGGTGGAATAGGAAGGGGTTAATTGCAGCAACGTTACCCACACCAAAATGGCTAATACGGGGCACAGGAATGGACACGCACACAGAACCCCATTTAAGCCTTTATGTTAGTTGGTACTATTCGGTTACAAGGATTTAATAAGAATGGTCAAATAGAATGAAGTCCTACTATTACTCCGTTTGTAACTCAAGACCTTATAGACTCTTATTTACACCCACCTCTGGGTCAGTACCAGGGATTATATATTCCAATGTGCTCGACTCATCACCCACGTCTGGGTTAGTACCATGTATAATACCTCCATCAGGCTTTAATTATATGGCAAGAATAATACCTCTCTAAGGCTTTACTTATGATGCACCAGGTCTGTAACCTCCCCACAGGGAAAGGGTTAATTAAATGGGAATTATTATTAAAGAACCAACACGTTATCACACTCAAAGGAAATAAAAAATGTGGGCCCACTGTACCAAAACAAGAGTCCTATACTAATGCCGGCATAGAATGTATATGGGGTACCCCTATGAACTGTAGTTAGCAACCATTAGCTTCGCCCGTAGGCCGCATTACACTGTGTACTGTGCAATAAGATCCGGCGCACTGGCTCTCTGGTGTACTCAACCAAGATGGCGTACTCAACCAAGATGGCGTCCTCGCCGCGCCCCCACTGTTCGGGGTAGCAAGATGGCGTCGAACGCTCTCGTCACGGGCACTAGCAAGCGGGCTGGAGCAGAGGAAGCAGTAGCGGGCTGTGAGCGTGTGCTGGATGATGGCGCCTCTGCTGGACGGGAAGAACTCCCGTGCTGGGCTGAAGACCGCCGGTGCAGAGCAGACATCCACGCCGGCGAAGACTGGTTGTTGACGGCCGGTGCTCATCATCATCATCAAACCTTTATTTGAATAGGCAGGTTAATTAAGAACAAGTTGGTGCTGGATAGACGCGCAGCCATACACTTGCCCTACCTTACACTGAAGCTACTCTCTGGGTCCCAAACAGCCCTCCTGCTAGCCGTGATATATAATGACGCAGGGTGTCTCTAAACACCGGTCCTCTTCAGACCACGCTGGCGGGGCACCTCACTAGAGGGAACATCTTTAACTTAAGCCACACTTGGCTATACCGCACTTCTTCTAGGATAACTCGTTGTATCACTAGGGTTATTCAGTGGGGAAAACATGCAACGCTCCACTACGGTTACTCTTCTAGGATAACCCGTAATATACTCAAGTTCAATACGTTCGCCCGTGTGCTCCACAACGGGGGCTCTGTCGAGACACGTCTGATCACATCAAAGTCCAAACTCGAAGAGGCTCGTTCTCTTCCTTCCGTCTCCATTCACCTGCTTCCTCCCCCGTCGCTCTCGTACGCTCACTGCCTGCCACCGCCCCCTGCTGGTCGCCAACTAGCCACACAGGGAAAACTGGATGGGTGAATATGATCCAGTGATACTGCTTATAATCCATATTCCAGCTGGTAGAAAAGGAGAAGCCTGCGTCATTGTCCGAGAGAATATTAATGGAAACTAGTTAGTATGTCTTGGTGCACCAGGGGAGATAAAAGGCAAGTCAGCGACTTGGTACGAGAACTCGAGGTGTAGCCATAGTCGTTAGACGTAAGTTAAATATTGAATTAAAGGGAGTATGGTCTGATGCAGATGGTCGTATAACTATAGCTATGATTGTACACAATAACAGGAAAATAGTGTTGGCAGCGGTATATGCCCCAAATTTGTACGAAGAGGGTTTCTTCTCTACACTAACCAATGCAATGTTAGACCTTCCCGATTACTCATTTATAATAGGTGTGGATTTTAATGCCATTTGGAATCCAAGGATGGACAAATCTTACCTCGCCTTTTCCAGCGAACAAAAGAATTCATCTAAAGCATTAAAGGATTGGTCGAAGATTACAGGTGTAAATTACTTATGGCGATCACTTAATCCCACGACCCGAAAGTACTCTTGTCGATCTGCGAGACATAACACATTATCCAGAATAGATTATGTCTTTGCATCCCCGAGACTATTTGATAAATATGAAGTGGAAATGATACCCAATGCACTATCAGATCACTGTTATTTACTCCTAAAAGGAACATTTGGTATACTATCTTCCCGAGCCCCAAGATGGCGATTTAAATCGATGCTGCTTAATAACAAGGAATTCATTACACAACTCAAAGAAGCTCTTATAGTATTCCTACGGGAGAATGCAAACTCGGTGCAAGACCCCAGAATAATATGGATGTCGGTAAAGGGAATGATCAAGGATTTCACTGATAGCTTTTCCTCCAAAATGCGCAAGAATCAATGCACAAAACTGTCTGAACTGGAAACGCTTTACTCAACGTTATTTAATTCTTTAAAATACAACAACTCAACTCGACTAGAAAATCAAGTTAATGTACTAAAAAAAGAGATCAATGCCATATACAGACAACAATCGGAAATACAAATACGCAGCACAAGACAACAGCAGTACTCCCAAGGTTCTAAACCTAGTCACCTATTAGCCATGCGATTAAGAATTAATGCAAAATTTGCAGATATAACTACCATTAGAGCACAACAAGTACTTGAAACAGACCCTGAAAAAATAAACGATACATTCAAAGAATTCTACTCCGACTTATATAAATCAGAAACGACCTTCGACCAAAACAAAATGGACACATATCTTAATCAAATTATTCTCCCTAAACTTTCAGAGGATGACGCTAAACAGTTAGAAACACCGATCACACTAGAGGAACTCAAGAAGGCCATATCCGAAATGCAAAGTGGTAAGGCTCCTGGAAGAGACGGTATCCCACCAGAAATGTACCTTTCTTGTTGGGACATAATTGGACCCTTATTACTAAATATGATCTTATACTCAGTCAAGGAGGGGAACTTCCATAAAAACGACAATATTGCACTCATAACAGTCCTTCTCAAAAAAGACAAAGACCCCACCGAGTGCGGTAGTTACAGACCCTTAAGCCTCCTCGGAACCGATATCAAACTGTACTCTAAGGTATTAGCCATCAGATTACAAAAGCATATGACGTCTTTTGTTCATCCGGACCAAACTGGCTTCATAAGAGGCCGCCTGATCACTGATAACATAAGACGAATACTGCACGTACTAGATGCCGACAAGGACGACACCATACCTAAGGCGATGCTGTCCCTGGATGCAATGAAAGCTTTTGACAGGCTGGAATGGTCGACTCGTATCTATGGGCAGTATTAGAGAAGATGGGGTTAGGTAAAGGTTTCATTGATATGATTAAAGTAGTATACAAAGACCCATCGGCCATGATTACTACAGGTATAATAGACAGGGTTGCCCTCTTAGTCCCGGACTATTCGATCTATCATTAGAACCTTTAGCACAATATATAAGACAATCCCAATCCATACAACCAATCGTAATCAAGGGCACACAACATAAAATTAGTTTATATGCGGACGACGTAATACTGTTCATGCAATACCCCAACACCACACTGCCTCATCTGCTCAAGTTGATTGAGAACTTTGGTGATTTATCGGGATTCAAGATAAATTGGCCGAAGTCGGCTTTCCTTCCACTTAACACTCCTGCAAAAAAAGATATAACCCTCCCAGGAGAGATACCTATGGTAAAACATTTTAGATGCTTGGGAGTGGAAATATTCCCCACCATAAGACAAACGGTGAAGCACAATTACACAAAAATCCAAAACAAAATCAAAGACGACCTTGATAGGTGGGCAAAACTTAAAAACTCAGTATAGGCACGGATATCAATAGTTAAGATGGACGTACTACCTAGAATCAACTTCTTCAGTTCAATGTTACCCCCTCCAGAGGGTTACTGTAAAAGATTACACTCCTCCACATACAAATTTATTTGGAATAACAAACCACCACGTATAAAAAGATCCACCGCACAGAGAAATAAAGCAGACGGTGGCATGGCATTTCCAGATTTTTTCCACTATTTTAAGGTGTACACATTAAGACCATTGATAACATGGTTTGATCCCCAAGCATTGGTATCCTGGAGAAAATTAGAAGAAAACATAGTAGCCCCACATAGACTGAAGGACATAGCATACACTAAACTACCAATCAAGCATTGTGAACGGAAATTTGGCCCCATAATTACTCATGCGATCCGGATATGGCGTGAAACACACAAAAAATATCCTAACCCACATAAATGGCACAATCATACTCCCTTATTCAATAACAATGCACTCTTAATTGAAAAACGACCTATAAGATTCCCTATATGGGAAGAGCAAGGCATACACTCATTAAGGGATGTTTTTAACAAACAGGGTTTTTGTAGTTATGGAGAAATATGCAAAAAATGTAATCTCACCAAGTCCACATAGCTTTTTACCATACAGTTACGGCTATGTTTGAAGTCTCACGGTGTTCCATTAGACATACCAATTGAACACCACAGATACCACAAATTCTTCTATGAAAGAGAGACATCGAGAGGTTTTGTTTCAGATTTTTATCATCAATTACTAACGTCCTCGTATGAAACCCTCCAACTAGACTCTGTCTGGAGGAGGGATATACCAGACCTGGAAAGTGACTTTGATTGGCAAGGAGCCTGGGCAAATGTCCGACTTACATCAAGGAACCCGGACCATCAACAAATCAATCTAAACTATATTCACAGGACATACTTGACTCCTATAAGACTGAACAGAATGGGTCTTAAACAAGACTCCAAATGCTCCCAATGTACAAATGGGGACGAAGGGACATTTATGCACATGTATTGGGACTGCCCACCGGTTAAGATATTCTGGAAAGATGTGACCCAACAATTATCAAAACTCATATCTTGGAATATACCTGTACACCCCTCTGTATTACTATTGAATGATGTTTTTGAGTTTGCAGTACATCCACAGCTAAAGAGATTGGTTTTTATCGGGTATCACAGTAGCTAAAAAGCTGATCGCATCACGCTGGTTTCAACCGGAAAAAATTTGCCGGAAAGTTTGGTTTCTTACATATCTCGATGTGATTTATCAAGAAATATCTACAGCAATAATTCTGGGTCTCAATGAATCCAAAATGACAATGTGGTTAGAAGCGGTGGAGAGAATAAAAGCTAGCTTATAATGGTAGTGTCTGGTTAGGAGCGAGGGATAATGGAGGTACTATCCAAAGAGGGGTCCGGGAGGGGGGGGTTCGAGCTGGAGCATATGTGTGTAGGTTTTTAGATAACAGGTATTAGGGGTATATCCTGTATAAGACATTGGTATAAATGGTAATTTTGTTGGATATACACTGTGTATTAATGCTTGTGTATCTTATCGTGTGTTGTCATGTTTGTTTATATGTGTTTAAAAAATAATAAAAAAAAAAAAAAAGGTCAAGTCAGCACTTCTGAATAATAGCCATACTTTCAGGGTGCTACACTAGTATGGTTTTGTCAATATTCCAATGTACAGTTTTTCTTGTTTGTACAGTGTCTCCCCCCCCCCCCCAATGTACAGTTTTGCTTGTTTGTACAGTGTTTCCCCCCAACCCCCTCCAATGTAAATTACCCAGTATGGTTGTCAATATCCCAATGTACAGTTTTGCTTGTACAGTCGTACAGTGTCCCCCCCCCCCCCCAACCCCTCCCTACCCAACCCCACCCACACAACCCCACCCAACCTCCTCCAATGTACAGTTTTTACGTCAAATGTATATACTCCCTTTTCTGGACTCTTTTTGTATCACAAACAGTACTGTATTTGCAAATCTGGTATGTCATAAATGTATAGATGTAGCAGTACTGTCTATCTGGGTTCCATCCTAGAGGCTAATCTAGACGACAGAGTACAGCAACTTGCAATGGGCCTGGTCTACAAGATACACTACGCGACCAAGGTACCCATGTACATGTCAAAATACTTCCCAAAGGTCAGTGAATACCACGATCACAACACCAGAGGGAGCTCCACAAATCATGTTAAACCCAGATTCGGCTCAAACAAGGGACTAAACACGTTTCGCAATTATGCCACATCAATGTGGAACGCCCTACCCAAAGCTGTAAAGGAATGTGAATCACTACCCACTTTCAAAAACACTCTCAAAAAACACCTACGTGAGACAGTGTCAATCAATCAAAGAGGATTCTCCGGCGCCGCAGCTGGACCCTACTCCCCCCGCCGTCTCCCCCATGATTTCAGAATCCCGGAAGTGTTGCGGTGGTCTACGTCACGTGGTCTATGTCGGCGCAAGGCGGGGTAGCGCGCATGCTCCATCTAGGCGGGAGGGACAAACAGCCAGAGGAGTGGATCTTCCAGAAGTAGACTCGGGTGATATTCAAGTAACCAAATAATAAACCTTTACCAAGTAAAGTTAACTCGCCTCCTAAAAGGTCAAACGAGAGCGAACGGTACACGCGTTTAATCTTGATATTATTTTGTATTAATAACGTTACTTAGAGAGAGAGAGATGATCGTCTTGCTGCTGCTTCTGGACATTCTGTAGTTCGTGCTTCTTGGCTGTTGTTGGGAAATAGTGAGTTAAAGTTTCAGGTTGTTACTTACAGTGTGTAATCCTGCTCAACCAAAACATACTCAAACGTATCGTCTTCAAGATGAGGATAATGTTCCAGGTTTGAGCGAGATCTGGTAAGTAAGTCTGAACCCTGGCTTTATTATTGTTTTACAAGCTATGGTCTCGTGATCTAATGGTCTGATGTGTTCGGGGTCAATTTAATAATGTAACGTTACGTCATAATGTGAGCTAACCGCTGTAGAAAATTGAATTGATCCATAAAAAGCAACAATCGGATAATAATTATAACCAGATGATACCTGGTTTGGCTAACTTTGATTTGGCGGCTTCGTTTATTTTGGTAAAAAATCAACGTGTAATAATAACGTTTTTTTGTGGCCATTATATTATTATTATTAACATTTTGACCATGTTGTGTTATTCTACTGACGCCGTCTAGATATTACGCGCCATGATAAAAAAACAAGTTATAATATATATTTAAATGTTTACCTGCGCGGGACAGTTGATGTATTTCCGGTATAAGTTCGCGCATGGTGTGTTCCTATTGGCTACTTCGGCGCGTCATCGAAACCGTCGGCCTCTGTGATTGGACCGAGCGCGTGTCAGTCACCGCCCACCAGCTCGGACGTTGCTGTTGTGATTTAGATTTGAATATTTGTATTTATTTATTTGATTAAACATTAAACTGATCGTTAGCGTTACTACTAACCGGGAAAAGGTGTATCTTCTTAGTTTTTCCGTTTATCACAATGTTGTCACCCAGCAAATATAATGCAGTCAAAAAAAGGTTAATTATAACCCAGAGGATTTTTTTTTTACGAATCTAACTTACTAACGTGTCTATAATAAAAAATTTACATTTTAGTCATTTAGCTGAACGCTTTGATCCAAAGTTCTGTACGACAAGTCATCGGGAACTAAGGGCACAACTCTTATCAGCTGAGTAACCATGGAGATTAGCTAATGTTACAAAATCTATTTGAGGAACTTAGTGGGGGGGTATATATACAAAATGGGGTTAGTAGTAACTGACATGGGTGAAGCTTCCACCAACAGGCAATACAATCAGACACAGTGCCAAAACAATTCGATTATCTTTTCTGGGAACAAGATGTTCCTGGTTTAACTAACGGTGGTGGTGTGACAGTGACTCACTGGCCAACTTCTGGGTAACATTGGACAAGCCGGTGCCTCAATGCCTCTGTACTGGCTGCATGGCAACCTCTTGCTGCCCACATGAATCTATTGTGTATAATATAGTTTTCCTCTAACTTGCTTAATTTGACATTGGCAAGCACATTGCCTCATCATGTTGCCCCCGGTCACCTCTCTCGAAAGCACTAGCACTACACATTATAATCGTCCTGTGTGTCACCAAGTTTCAAGTTTCTTTAATAGTTGTCATACAGAAGTACAGAATACTTTTGTACAAAATGCTTCTTACTGTTGCGCTCCAGAGACTGTGCATGACAAGATAAGTATGAAATAAAAACATAGTAAAAATTAGAAGAAAAAAAAAAGAGGTCACAGTGTTCAGTTTAGACATATGTACAATGTTCGTAGACGTAGTTACCATACAATATACAATACTGTGCAGTGTACTAATATACAATACTATATAGTGCAAGGCATAAATGGACAAGGTGCAGTTTAGGTACAATTCACAGTAGGTGTACGAGTTGTAGTGCAAATCCTTTATCAATAAATATAAAGTGTAAGTGTGTTTGTGTGATCTAAAGTGTGGAGAGTGGGTGCTGCAGTGTGTTGTTTGTTTGAGTGAGTGTGTGTGTGCGTGTGGGTGTGTGTGCTGTGTGCATTTGATGGTTGTTGCATAGTGATTATTGTTCGTTTAGCGATTATTGTTCGTTTAGCAGCCTGATGGCCTGGGGATAGAAGCTCCTTCTGAGTCTTTCTGTGCTCGCCATAAGACTCCGGTATCGCTTGCCTGACGGCAGCAGTTCAAAGAGGCAGTTGTTCGGGTGGCTCGAGTCCTTAATAATTCTCTTAGCCTTCCCCTTGCACCGCTTGTTGTAAATGTTCTGGAGGGTGGGAAGCCCCCCTCTAATTGTGCGTTCGGCTGAACGTGTCACTCTTTGTAGTCTGCTACGGTCTTGTGCAGTGCTATTCCCAAACCAGGAGGTGATGTTGCCGGTCAGGATGCTCTCTATTGTACATGAGTAGAAGTTCCTAAGGATCTTCTGACTGACTTGGAACTTCCTTAGGCGCCTGAGGAAGTAGAGGCGTTGTCGTGCCTTCTTCACAACACTGTCAATGTGTGTGGTCCATGTCAAGTCCTCGGATATGTGGGCTCCGAGGTACTTGAAACTGTTCACTCTCTCAACTGGTGCCCCGTCGATGCTGAGGGGGCTGTAGTCCTTGACCCCCGACCTCCTGAAGTCCACAATCATCTCTTTTGTTTTGCTGACGTTCAGGGAGAGGCAGTTCTCCTGACACCACTGTGACAGGTTCTCTACCTCTTCCAGGTAGGCCCTTTCGTCGTTGGCAGAGATCAGGCCCACCACTACTGTGTCATCAGCAAATTTGATGATGGTGTTGTTGTTCCGCTGTGCTACGCAGTCATGTGTGTACAGGGAGTAGAGGAGGGGGCTCAGAACACAGCCCTGGGGGGCCCCTATGTTGAGCGTGATGGATGAGGAGGTGCAGTTGCCGGCTCTTACCACCTGGGGTCTGCCCGTCAGGAAGTCCAGGACCCACTGGCACAGGTCATAGTTCAAGCCCAGGTCCCTGAGCTTGGCTATGAGTTTGGAGGGGACTATGGTATTGAATGCTGAGCTGTGGTCGATGAACAGCATTCTCACATAGTTCCCCTTCCTCTTGTCCAGATGTGATGCTGCTGTGTGCAGCACATGGGCTATGGCGTCCTCCGTGGACCTGTTGGGGCGATATGCAAATTGCAGAGGGTCCAGGTTGATGGGGAGGGAGGAACAGATGTAGCCCTTCACTAGCTTCTCAAAGCACTTCATGGCTATGGAGGTGAGGGCTACAGGGCGGTAGTCGTTGAGGCAAGCGGGCGTAGATTTTTTGGGTACATTGATTATATGATTTTAAATGGTTGGATTACATAGACGGCGACGCCCGCGTTCTGATCTAAAGTTGGCGACAGCTGGCGTTAATAATGTATGCGCTGTGTTATTTGTGTCAAGGTGGAAAATGTTGAGCAGTGCACTGGCGTCCCAGAACACCACCCAGAAACCTCACGTCACTTGTAAGGTTCGTATCTCTCTAGCGACTTTTCCTTGTATATTTTACGTGCCACATGCTATGTCGTTTGAATGTCATTCTGAATAGCGATTAACACTTTGCAAACATTTCTAACCGATTGCCAGCCCCCCCCCCAAAAAAATAGCGTAAAAAATCTGACGTCTTTCTAAATCGTCTTTGCCTTCTTTGTTTTGTCGGGATAATAGGGCGATGGCTTCGCGTCGCCCCTCGTTCTGACGAGAACACCCAGGAAGATGCACGGTCTCTCTGCGGTGCTGGCGGACATGGGCCCTCTCACCACCCCCACGAAAGGGCGGGAAGCGGGAGCCGGAGATCCGTGGACACCGCTCTCCAACCTGAAGATGTTGATCAGCGCGGCCAGCCCTGACATTAGGAATAGAGAGAAAGAGCTGTGCATGGACGGTGAAGGAGGGGAGGCCGGTGTCGACCCTACACAGGTAAACACCACTGATTTGATGAGTGATGATTACTTGTGTTGTCTCTTCTCTACATTTAACCCGGCCTTCTATATACTTACTTGTACACCTGCATATACCCGATAGCTCTCTATGATAGCGTGTACAATAATGCTATATTATATATACCACATATATCTATTTATTCTCCCCATATATATATCTATATCCACACCTGTCTGTACTTACCTGCACATAGTCCTTTACTTACTATATATCTGTACATATCTTACTAGTTACGCTGCTGGCCAGTGTGACTACTACCATACTGTCTTTATAGCTGTATCACGACACATTATACTACATCTCTGTACATACATCTGATTAGCAGTGCACTGCACTCTGTAGTAGTAATTTGTATATTTTGTACCCAATTTAGTCACCTGTACATTGTATATTGCTGTTGCACTTTACTGCTACATTTTCGCTCTGGTTGGATGCCAAACCTTTTTTTGTTGTACTATACGATGATGACAATACATTTGAATCAACTCTGTATATACATCTGATTAGCACTACACTCAATAGTACTAATTTGTATATTTACAAGATACAAGAGTTTTATTTGTCACGGCATACAAGTATACAATGAAATGTGGATCCAGTATCCAGGCGCTCAGAGCGGAGCTCAGACCCAGCTCGATCAGCTTGTCCTGTCCACCAGTCTGGTGGGGACTGGTGTTGAACGCTGAGCTGTAGTCAATGAACAACAGTCTCGCATAGCCCCCCTTCTGACGGTCTAGGTGAGAGAGGGTGCTGTGCAGTACTTGGGAGACCGCATCATCAGTGGACCTGTTTGGCCTGTATGCAAATTGCATAGGGTCCATATCACTGGGGAGGGAGGCGCAAATGTGATCCTTGACCAGCCTCTCGAAACATTTCATGGCCACAGAGGTGAGTGCCACCGGTCTGTAGTCATTGAGACCTGTTGGGGAGGGTTTCTTTGGTACCGGGATAATGGTAGACATCTTGAAGCAGGCAGGGACCACTGACTCCGCCAGGGATCGATTAAATATGGTGGTGAACACGGGCTAGCTGGTTAGCACAGGACTTAAGTATGCGTCCTGTTATTCCATCTGGGCCAGCAGCTTTTCTAGTGTTTCTGCATAAATGCTCTTCTCACACTGTGTACCGACAATGAGAGAGCGTCCCTGCCCCCCCCCCCCCCCCTCCACAACAGCCGGCGCGCCAGTGACGTCACTAGCCGTTGAGCTAGCGGCGCCACTGTCTGCACCAAACCGAGCGTAGAAAGAGTTGAGTTTGTCCGCGAGAGAGGCGTCGTCGCTCCCCATTGAGGGGGCGCTGACTTTGTAGTCAGTTATCGTCCTCAATCCCCGCCATAAGCCCCTTGTGTCATTCTGTGCCATTTGTGCCTCCATTTTGTCAGCATATGTCCTTTTTGCAAGTTTAACAGCCTTGCGCAGAGTGTAGACTGTAGTCTTGTATTCTTCCATGTTTCCTGTCTCTCTGCCCAGGTTGTAGGAAGTGGTGCGAGTATTCAGAGCTGCTCTGATAGTACTGTCCACCCACGGTTTCTGGTTCGGGAACACCTGCACCTTCTTTGTGGGGACAATACTATCAGCAAGTGTTGTAATGAAGCTCACAACAGTGTCTGCAAACTCGCTGACGTCACTGGCGCTTTCTTGAAACATATCCCAGTCGACGTCCTCGAGAGCGTCCTGAAGCGTGGTCGGACCATCTTTTTACCTCACGTGACACGGCGGCGTCACGTGATCTCTGCTTGTAAACAGGAATGAGCAAGATGGAGTCATGGTCCGATGAGCTTGTAGCTCCCGCTAGTGGGGGAGCCGGTACAGCCTTGTAGCCGGCTCTGAACGGGGTGTAGCAGTGGTCGAGTGTGTTTCCTCCCCTGGTGGAGCAGGCGATGTGCTGAAAAAAGGATGGCATCACTTTTTTCAGATTCGCCTGGTTGAAGTCGCCGGCAATGACCATGGCTGCGTCTGGATGTTTAATCTGGTGGATGTTGAGATGCTCCGCCAGAGCCCTGACGGTGTTCGTATATACATCTGATTAGCACTACACTCAATAGTACTAATTTGTATATTTTGTACCTAATTTAATCACCCATACATTGTATATTGCTGTTGCACTTTAGGATAAGATATTCCTTTATTGATCCCCTTGGGGAAATTCAGGTATCATAGCAGCATGGGGGAGGTACAGGTAGTAGAAGACGTACAGGTCACAGAATTATAGTACAGTGGAGAAGTACAAATAAAAAGGCAGTGTATACAATATAGTTAGCTCTGGACATGCGCACATATGCAACACTCACTTCTGCGCCACTTACCGTACTTTTCGCACTATAAGCCGCACCTGACTATAAGCCGCAGCAGCTAAATTGAATGATGTGTACATATATAAGCCGCACTGGACTATAAGCTGCAGGTGTTTTAATGTTTAATTACCATATGTAATTAGCATTGGGACACAATACTGTCGGACAAATAACAAGAATTAACTCATTTACAAGTTGTATTAAGTTTAGCAAATAAGGGAACAGATAAATAACATTGCAATGCAGTCAAAAAAGCAATATTTTGATTTTTACATTTTCGGGTTTGGTCACGTCGAGTCACATATAAGCCGCACCGTTATATAAGCCGCAGGGTCGAAAAATGGGGGGAAAAGCTGCGGCTTATAGTCCGGAAAGTACGGTACTTTACTGCTACATTTGCACTCTCACACAAACTTAATTTTTGTTGTATTGTACTTGTGCTGTATAATGACAATGCATTTGAATCTAATCTAATCATTTGTAGGACCCTGAACTTGGGGAGGAGGCCGAAAAACTGATTAGCAGGAAAGAGAAGAGTCTGGGACTGCTCTGTCACAAGTTCATCGCTTGCTACCCAGAGTACCCCGACCCCGCCCTCAACAACGACATCTGCCTGGACAACGTGGCCACGGAACTGAGTACGTCCACTGTCTTTTTCAGAATCAGAAAGGTCTTTATTGCCAAGTAGTTGACACGTACAAGGAATTTGATTTGGTCGTTTTTGGTGTGACATTAACGGACAGACGGGAATAAAATGGAATAGAAGCTAAATTAAAAATAGAAGCCGAAATAGAATATGATTATAAAATAATATAGGCCAGGGCTGTATAATTGTGCACAGTGTGGTCAAGTATATACACTAATGGGCGGCTAGGTGGCGCAGTGGGCAAGGCGCTCGTGTCACCAACACAGGAGATGCTGGGTTCGAGCCCAGCTCTCGCCGTTGCTACCAGCTTGGCTGGTCGTTAATACTAACACAATTGGCCGTATTAGGGGGTGGGAAGCTGGTGGGTGGGGATCGGACGTTGTGGACAGCGACTCCTACAGGTCGGTTGGTGCGCCTGCGCAGTAGAATCAGGAAGCGACGGGGGCGGCGTGTCCCTCCCACGCGTTACTCCTCGCCGCTGAGAGATCGCTCTGTGCAGGTGAAAAGATGCAACGGCTGCCTCCTCGTGTACCGGAGGGGACGCGTGATGTAAGGCTTCGTCCACATTGCAGCCGGCTTGTGGGAGGCATGGCCTAATAACGCTCGAGACAGGGGAGGGTAGAATTGGACGATACGAAATTGGGGAAGGGAGAAAAATGGGGAGAAAAAGTAGATTAAAAAAAAAAAAGTATATACACTAATTAGAATAAAAATAACAATACAGTGGGATGGAATATTTAGCAGGGCTGTGCAATTGAGCAGTAATGTGCAAAAAGTATGAACAGTGACGTTTTGATATATATACATAGTCCATTTTTCCTCCTCTGCGATGACCATTTTACAGATTTTCAACCGTGAATCGTAGCGTGCAGTTCTTCTCACCGTGTCTTTTGACTTGACGTTTTATTAAAAAAAATAAATGCATTCTTCCCGCACAGATACGGAGCGTCGGCGCATCTACGACATCATGAACGTGCTGGAGAGCCTGCACATGGTCAGCCGCTCGGCCAAGAACCGCTACACGTGGCACGGGCGCTCCAAGCTGACGGAGACGCTGGCCATCCTGCGGAAGGTGGGCGAGGAGCACCGCTACGGCCAGCAGATGCAGCAGATCCGCCAGCGCTGCCTGGACAAGGAGTTCGACTTCGACGGCGAGGAGAAGGAGAACGAGGAGGTGGTGGTGGTGGAGGAGGAGGGCGGCGAGCAGGGACAGAAGGAGATGTTCTTCGTGGAGCTCCCGGGGGTGGAGTTTAAAGCAGGTGAGCCGGAGAGAGAGAGAGGGAGATTAAACGAGGTGTTTCTGACACACGCACATGGGTCGGGGGCTCGCAACGCGGACAGGACAGCCCACAGGCACGGCTCCTTTCTCCCAAGTTTTGTTTTATTTGTCACGTATACGATTAAATGGTGCACTTATTTAGCAGATTTGTATCCAAAGCACTTTACAATTTAGTTCCTCACGTTCACTAGGGATGGGTACCGAATTCGGTACTTTTGAGGTACCGAACCGAAACACGTCGGTACTACCGAGTATCGAATCAAGTGAGAAACCGGAATTTTTTTTTTAAAAAAATATTTTTTATTAATATTTTTTCTTTAATTTCTTTTCTTTTTTTTTACTTTTTTCTTTTCATGTCAACGTTCACACGCACAATATATGCTTACCTAGGATTTGACTTGATTCAACAACAAAGCAGTCGGAGCAATGACGAGCTGAAAACTGTCGAAATTGTAGTTACCGTACTTTTCGGACTATAAGCCGCGGCTTTTTCCCCCATTTTTCGACCCTGCGGCTTATATAACGGTGCGGCTTATATGTGACTCGACGTGACCAAACCCGAAAATGTTAAAATCAAAATATTGCTTTTTTGACTGCATTGAAATGTTATTTATCTGTTCCCTTATTTGCTAAACTTAATACAACTTGTAAATGAGTTAATTCTTGTTATTTGTCCGACAGTATTGTGTCCCAATGCTAATTACATATGGTAGTTAAACATTAAAACACATGTGGCTTATAGTCCAGTGCGGCTTATATATGTACACATCATTCAATTTAGCTGCTGCGGCTTATAGTCAGGTGCGGCTTATAGTGCGAAAAGTACGGTACATTCACTGAGGTCCATAGATGTCCCTAGATACCAAGAACATGCAAATGGACCTTGTAGAAGTGGAGCAATCTTCCATTTACTTAGGTATGTATTTTAGGTGGATTTTCAGAAAATAGGGCTTAAGAGGTTAATAATGTCTTTTTGTTTAACCAGTACACCGTATTACTGCACAACGTCGTCATGGTTTTCGTGGTATTAATAGTCAGTTTCTTTCTACTCTCCGCAGCTTCTGTGAACAGTCGGAAGGACAAGTCTCTGCGAGTGATGAGCCAGAAGTTCGTCATGCTCTTCCTGGTGTCGGTGCCTCGTGTGGTCAGTCTGGAGGTGGCTGCCAAGATCCTCATCGGAGAGGACCAGCTGGCAGACCAGGACAAGAACAAGTTCAAGAGTGAGTACAGAGACTAATCCCCCTCCCACATAATGATATTCACATTATGTGCAGTAGGGCTGGGCGATATAACGATAACGATAAATATCGCGATATATTTTAATAATCGATATCGAATATCGAAATAAAAAAAAAACGAAAAATCGTTTTTTTTTTTTTTTTTTTTTTTTTTGTGACCTGCAACAGGGCAGTGGACAGACTTGTCTTTCTTGCCTGCAACTTAAAGTAATGGCTTTGCTTGTCCAAATGACAATACTGACCAAATTGAGATGTATTTTTCTCTTGTCCATTTATTTTGTTTGCTTTCTAATTTAAAATACATTTTGAAACCGTCTGTACACAGTAGGCTATGTGTGCTAGCAGAATTAGACTCCAGTCACGAGTCACGGTGCACATGTGCGGTGGTTTGTCCACCAAAAAAGCGCCAAAAGATCGAAAATAAACTAACAGAGCCAGAACTGTTCAACTCCTCTGGAGCCACAGCCAGCAGAGAAGCCGGTTTACTTTAGCTTTTAAACCAGCTGCAGCCTAAGAACTGGAGTGTGAGGGGATGTAACACTAAAGATGGCGGCAACAACAAAGAATTGCTGCAACATAAACATACATCTGTTGTTAAATTTTTATTTTTATTTTTTTATATAATACTTATAACAATTCTATAATTATCGATATCGGGAAATAAAATAAAATTATCATATCGTTATCGCGATATGATTTTTTTCCATATCGCCCAGCCCTAATGTGCAGCGCTGTTCTAAAGACAACAGATTACGTGGCACGGTGGTGCAGTGGTTAACACTGTCGCCTCACAGCAAGAAGGTCCTGGGTTCGATTCCCGCTTGGGGACCGGGGGGCGTGTATACTTTCCGCAACGGAGTTCGGTTTCCGGGTTCCTCTGATTGGCCGCGACCCCCACGTGACCCGCCCCCCTATCCACCGCTGCCCAACGCTGTGTTGACGCTCGCCTGTGTGTTGACGCGCGCGCGGCAGAGCGAGTGGCCGCGGACTTGACTTCCTGAGACTTACGCTTTGCTCGCTGCTGTTTAATAATATTGTCGCTTTTCACATCGCGTGCTCTTGTGCAGTCATGTTAACACTATGGTCGCCAAAAACGCCTTACCACGTCATTCCCCGCCATGCTCATTCTGCCAAAGACGCCGTACCATGTCTTTGATATCAATATTTCAAAAATCTGTGATCGCAATCATATTTCTCCCCGGAGACTTGAGATCTACTGTTGATCCCCTCTCAACTATCCAACGGTTCAAGAGCGCCATCTGGTGGCCGATCGGCGGATCGCTCAAACTGGAAACAGGAAATGGAAGCTGGTGCTCATTCCAATTCGGTCCGATCACTCGCTAATAGTCCCAGGACTCGAGCGCGACACAATGGATAGTGATCCGTTACCAATAACTCGATAAACAACATGATTTGGACGTGTATATACTATTATACAACCTGGAGATGGATCGCATATTTCTACATCCCATAATAGGAATATTTCTGCTCCACGCTCATCGCCCAACGGCCCGAGGAAGCTACGGTTAGTTTCAGCGTTATTTATTAACGTGTTCGATATAAACTGCTCTGATGATCATATCACCCACACTAGATGAATCATCTAACGTTGGCCACGGAATTATAAACGACCCCCCCCCCCCCCCATCCGGTCAACATCAGATGATAAGTAGTAACTTCTAGAAGCACGTCCATTTGAAATTTTTTATCTCATGCCGATTGCTATCAAACTGTATACAATCATCAATATAATGCATTTAGGGCTATAAATCACGTTCTGGAGAAAGTTGCAGAAAACGATAAAAACATACTTAGGTCGCTTTCACACAGGGGCTGTTTGGTCCGGACTTTCGGACCAGAATTCAATAGTCCGGTTTTTCGGGTCTGTGTGAATGCGCGTCGAACTCGGTTCGCGGACCAAACAGTCGAACTCTGGTCCGCCTGAAAACGTCGGTCTCGGTTCGGCTTCATCGAACCAAATGCGAACCAAATATAGGAAGTGATTATTATTACCACTGCTCGCAGCACTCACTGCAAAACAAGCACACTGCATCTAATCTCTCTATCTATCTATCTATATATCTGTGCATCTTGGGAAGAAGGAAGAAAAAACGCGGCTTATTATTATTACAGAGCGCGGCTTATTATATTATTAATAAAACAGCTACTTGTGGGCACTCATAAAAACACCGTGGTCTACAAGTTGTTTAGCGAGAGGATGGTGGTAATGTGCTTCAATAGAACAATGGATCAATGCCATGTCAAAACTCGGCTCCGCTGATCTGGAGGGCTCCGCAGTCCACACAGACACACACACACACGCGTGCGCGCGCACACACAGGATCGCAGCCACACACACATTTCCACTGTCCAATAGACAAGCGCCCTTTTCGACCGCGTGACATTGTTCAGAAGGTCTCGGTCCGCCTGACAGATATCTGTGTTAATGCAGGCGAACCAAATGAAGAATGCAACAATGTTGCAACTTCACCCCCAGAACTGCACCGAGTCCACCAAAACTATATGTGAAAGCGACCTTATACTTTAGACCGTATTTTAGTATGAATATGTGAATGAAAAAGTATAACGTTGCTACACCCTGAACAATAAATACTTGATGTTGAATGGGCCATAGTAATGTCAATTTAGCAATACAATTTAAAAAGTTATAGCCCTGCAAAGAAGGGGAACTTCTCCATAGACAAATAGAGCTGGCGTGGGATGGTTTATTAAGAATATAAGCCTGCCGACCAAAGTGTTAAATGATAAATGATTAAATGATACACACTGAAATCTACGCTCTCTCTCATCCTGCTTTCCACAACTCCTATACTTCCTGAGTAACGCGCCCAACACTGCTTAATGGTTGTTTAAATATTTTACATGTTTTGATGTGGTGCATAAGCAGCATATTAAGATGACTGCGTTTCTGGACTCGTAAGATGACGCGACAATATTATTAAACAAGAGAGCTCTGTCATTGAAGTTTATGATGAATTGAAAATGGGGGACCCTGATGTAAACAAGACGAAAGTCTTTCTCTGGTCTGCATCCCCTTAACAATTGTATGTATTGAACTGTACTGTACCCATTCTGCAATCTGTTAATAAACTTTAATCAAAGTGGGTGGTGTTACCAACAGCGCGTTTCTTGACAGCAGAGTGGCGCAGTGTTCATTAGGGATCAATGAAAGAAGAAATGTTTGCAGCTGTGGTAATACTTCAGTTGGTTCATTATAAAAGATACAAACCTGAAAACAAAAGCACTTACCGTAATTTTCGGACTATAAGCCGCACCTTGTTCCCCCATTTTTCGACCCTGCGGCTTATATAACGGTGCGGCTTATATGTGACTCGACGTGACCAAACCCGAAAATGTAAAAATCGAAATATTGCTTTTTTGACTGCATTGAAATGTTATTTATCTGTTCCCTTATTTGCTAAACTTAATACAACTTGTAAATGAGTTAATTCTTGTTATTTGTCCGACAGTATTGTGTCCCAATGCTAATTACATATGGTAATTGAACATTAAAACACCTGCGGCTTATAGTCCAGTGCGGCTTATATATGTACACATCATTCAATTTAGCTGCTGCGGCTTATATACAGGTGCGGCTTATAGTGCGAAAAGTACGGTAAATGTTAAATAAAAGGACCACAGTAATGAGGCAGGAGGAACATATATTTTTTACACTATAATGGTAACATTTTTATTTAAAAAAGATTCTGTGCCCCAAAAATGTTTCACTAGTGAAAAAGCTTAGCGTACAGCCCCGGAGCGGCACGCTTGCTATCTTTGGAGCGAATGAGAGGATGTTGACGAGACGGGTCTGTGAGGGGGAGGGGCAATGAGGGCACTGCTAGCAGCGTGTGTGTGTGTGCGTCAACAACTTGCTGTAGGAGAAGAGAAGACAGCGAGTAATCAATCACTACTCGAGTACATCATGCGATCAATCAATCTCCTTTTTTTTTTTTTTTTTTTTTTCATCTCTAGTGTGTCACCAATCTGTCGCTGCATGACTACGTGACAATGTGTGCTATGAATAAAGACTTCTTCAAGTCCAGTTTAATCGTATTCCTCGTGTGTTCTTGCAGCCAAGGTCCGGCGGCTGTATGACATTGCTAATGTGCTGCGGAGCCTGAAGCTGATCGAGAAGGTCCATGTGACGGAGGAGAGGGGGAGGAAGCCAGCCTTTGAGTGGACCGGTCCCGAGGATTTACCCGACGTTAAAGGTACCGGAGCAGTCTTTTTCTTATTTTTTTTTTTTAGACCTTTATTTTACCAGGAAGATCAATTGAGAACAGCTTCTAATTTACAATGATGACCTGGCAAGAGGCCCCAGGAGAAGTAAAAACTAAACAAAAACAAACGACAACAAAACGGAAGAAGAAAAATACAGTACGCATGAATCCAAGACATGCATCCAATGAGGTAGAGACAATGAAGTTAAAAACTGCCTAAATAACTACTAGCAATATATATAGAGAGGAGAAGGGGAATGAGCTGGGGACTGTTGCCGTTTCTGCTTAAAGGCCAACTTGCAAGTTGTATTTTTGTTCAATAAACAATGTGACTAGGCCAACGCTGACTTTCATGAAGAGGGGGGGAAAAATTATCGAAATTGACTCAGTTTTAGCGTTTTTATCAAACATTTTGTCGACCAAACCACAACCTCCACGCACATGCATATTTTAATCCATGGTTCATAACGTGCGTGTGTCATCTTAATGATGACGTCACACCAGGTGCAGGGCAGCAGGGGGCTCTGAGAGTCACAGGCAGGTAGTGGCAGGAAGCAGCCTTCTTGCTACTACTAGCCGAGGAGCTAGTCTCTGTTTCACCTAACAACACTATTGCTCCGTGATCATAGCCATTCATCTCTAAAGCTAACCACTATTTGTAAAAGCCACAACCACGTTACCATATTTGTAATAATGTAAATCATTGTGTCGTTGTACATAACGTTAGTAGCTATTAGCTAGCTTGGTAGCCAGCATTCTCGAAACTCCTAACATGGCCCGATTTAAAATGGTTCTCTCCTCTTTGTATACCTTTGTCCTCACAAGTATTCTGCCAGGGAACTTATGGACACGACAATAGTAGTAGTTATAAGGTGTTTGATCTTGTAACGTTAGTTAGCTAATAGCTATCGTGGTAGCCCCTTTCGTGACTGATGCACCGAGTGCTATCCAAGGGGCTGCTATCGTATCAACATGCCGCGACGTGTAGCTTGCTAGCCGGCATGACGCGTGTGCAGTGCTTTGCCCCACAGGTCTGAGAAGAGGACCTGCACATTTTACTCGTTCCCAAAACTCTTTTACATGCACGACAGTAGACATAATGCTAACGTTAGCTGGGTAACGTTAGCCAGAGCCATATAGCCAGCTTGATACTATGACCCGGGGATAAGGCGACAGCCCACAGACCAGTAGCGCTGCTGTACTGAACAACAGGCTTAGTGGTACATGTAGTTCTTTTTTTACGACATTAAAAACCATATAACTACCTTGTTTCAACCAGTTGTAGCTGGTCCATCAAAGTCTCCGACGATTAAACCCATTTGCGTCTTGTAAGGCGTCCATTTGGATCAAGGAAATGGCTTTCTGCACTCGTCAAACTCCATTGTAGTGGATCAGAAGTAGGGAAAGTTACCTGGAGTGACGTCACGGCCCTGCTAGCGTCTGATAAGCTTTTAGATTTGCTCCGTGCATGTTATTCGTGCATGGACCTTTTTAACCCTTTCTGAGTGGCATTTCCTGCGTCAAATGGAAAAAAATAAATAATGAAATTAGATACCAATGATGTAAACTACCCATAACTGAAGAGTAGGGTTTAACCTGCAAGTTGGCCTTTAAACACATGGAATGATGGAAGAGCTGAAAGTTTAAGTTAGTTTTGGAGAGAGTTCCAGTCATTTGTTGCAGCAAAACAAAAGGAATTCTGGCCGAGGACCTTGGTGATAGATTTCGATCATAATCAGCCAGTATCACCTCGTCACCTGTGTTCGTGAAGTTTCGGCATTGTGTTTATCTCTTACTCCGAAGTCGACCTTCTCATACTGGCTGTACAACTGTGTCAACCCCGTTAATGCAATCCGTAATCAGAAGAATTCGACACTGGCAAACGTGGTACCTTTCTTGGAAAAACATTGTTTATTCCATAAACAAAGCCTCGTACCAGATGTAACCCACTCTGTAATGTCCTTGAACAGTCTTAATTCATTCTTCTCCACCGTCTCTTATGCTATTAGTCCAATGGTTCTGGGCCTCGTCGTCGGCCAAAACCTCCCCTGTTAGCTGAAGCTAGCGATGATGTGGCATATTCCCCTCCCCCACCCAGCGAGGGTGAGGAGGGATCTCAAAGTCTCTGATCAACGCGTCTGCTCGCCTGTGCGTCGTGTCTCAATCTAACTAGTCTCCTGAAGACCCCACAGCTTACCGTCTTGCGGAGCTAATGATGCTAATGATGGAGCATCGCCGTCGGTTGTGTGATAGTAAAGGGTTAACCTTCTGTCGTGTGGCAGTGAAAGGGTTAACAGGGCTGGGAAAAAAAACGTCCTCGCAGTTTAATAGAAATAAAGTATATTTCCGTTTTTTCAGACTTGGCAACCTCTGCGCCTGGCTCTCCGTCCGCCTCCAAGAGGGTCTCGGAGTCCCACGCCTCTATGGACAACTGTGCCAAAAACCTCTTCTCGTCGCCGGGCACCAAGCGCGGCTTCACCCGACACCCCTCCCTCATCAAGCTGGCCAAGAGCATCCAGGACGACCGCCGCAAGATCAACTCGGCGCCCACCAGCCCCGTCAAGAGCATCCTGAGTGAGTATAGGCGGTGTTTCCTCAGGAATCCACTGCGATGTCGATGTGTCGTTATTTTTTTTGCTATAGTTCAATCTCTCATTTGACAAGTTGTCTTTTTTTCCTCAGACGATTATTCAAACAGTGACTTCTTCTTTCCGAACAAAATGGCCCAACTGGCTGCTGTCTGCAAAATACGACTTGACCAACAATCAACGTAAGTTTGGCCTCATTTAACAATAGAGTTTGTACTGAACTTGGTAGATTCTCTGCCCCCTACCTCATGGAATACCCTGCAGGAAACTCTTAAACTAGACGCTCTAATGCAGGGGTGGCCAACCAGAGACTAAGGCTTTCTCACTCAACATCGGGGTCGAATCAGCTCCGTGCCGAACCCCCCCCCCCCCCTCTCCCCCCTCTAGTTTGTGTACACACTTCAGTCTTGGTGCGCTCTGGGTTTTGTTAACGGTTTGCGTTTTGAGCTTGTAAGCTTGCCGTAGTCGATGATGTCACGCTCGAAATGTAAACACAGGAAGTGTTAACACGGAGACTGGAGACTGGATGCTGATATAAAGAAACAAATAACTAATAAATATGAAGTTATATTTGAACCTCTGTTGTCAAGCCTTGTCAATATAACCCACCCCCCTTTTCTCACGAATGGAACTCTGTTGTAGAGTCCGCTTTTGATCGTTTTGCAGGGTTAACAATAACGCTAAGCTAACGGCTAACGCTAGTTAGCTTAGCCTTTTACTAGTAACATTGCTCGCATCGATTATATTGAATGTCATTGATCTACTGGTCGACCACGGCCGACTGGTTGGGCACCACTGGTCTAATAGAAATAAATGCATTCGAACAAGAAAGTAAAGTAGACAGCAATGGCTAACGCTAAGCTAACGGCTAACGCTAGTTAGCTTAGCCTGTTCAGAAGCTAACATTATCCCATCGCTTGTGGCAATTATATTTCATGTCATTGATCTACTGGTCGACCACGGCCGACTGGTTGGGCACCACTGGTCTAATAGAAATAAATGCATTCGAACAATGTATAGACATAGCAATGGCAAACAAAATTGCCAGGCCTAATGCGAGCCAGGGAAGTGTTGCGCTTTGTAACGTAGCTTCATGTTTTCATCCACTGAGCTGTGAGGCTCCACATGCGACGTTGTGTGTGTCACGCCCCCCGCCCCCACTAGTGCGCACCTGAGACCACCTATTTCACCGGCCCAGGTTCAGCGCCCCCTCCATTTTTCCTCCGATTTTCTCCCATCCCAATGTTAGTCTTATGCCAATTCCCAATCCCTTCCTGGTCGCTGCGCACTTACCCCCCACAGTCAGATCATCTGGGAGAGTGGAGGCTACCACGTGCTTCCTCCGACACACGTCCAGCCAATCACCGCTTCTTTTCACCTGGCAGCGCGGATTCTCATTGAGAGGGCGTAGCGTGTGGGAGGATCACACTATCCCCCTCAGGTCCTATCCGCGCTTAGCAGGCGCCCCGACCGAACTGTAGGAGTCGCTGTTTACAACGACCTGGACCCACCCCGCCAGCTTCTCCCACCCTCTAATACAGCCAATTGTATTAGTGTGAACAGCCAGCCAAGCTGGTGACAACCCCGGAGCTGTGAGCTGGATTCGAACAGGCGAATCCAGCTCACAGCTCCGGGGTTGGTGACAAACGCAATCTCCGCTCGGCCACCTAACCGCCCCTAGACACACCCTTTTCTGATGCGAGCCGGGTCTGATTCGACCCAGAGCAGTGAGTGAGAAAGGGCCCTAGCCACAAAGATTACTGTGGTACCACAAAGAGCCACACCATATATACCAGCGTTTCTCAACCTTTTTTTCAGTCACGGCACCCTTCATGTGTTTATAGGTCCCACCCTCTGGCCTCTGATGTTGCTAATGTCTTTTTTATTTTGGCCTCACTTAACCTCTTTAGTCCGAGCGGTCCGGTACTGGACCGCAAATGACATCAGGCTATAAATCCATCTCTACAGAATGTATGAATTAATGTTGCATTTTCTTTTCAAATGTAGCCAAGAGTAAAGACCATAACCCTGTCAAAACAGCAGTCAAAGTGTATATTTTCAGCATTACGTTTATTTACCAATGATTGTAACTGTTATTAGTGAAATATATGATTATAGAAATCTCAGGTCATTGAATCGGAAACCGGCGCATATTGACGGGAGGAAGTGGCGCAGCCAAAAGTGAGTGTAGTCTTTTGAAGGAAGAGACCCAGGGCTTTTGACTGACTTTCGAATTTCGAAAAACTACCCTACCCAGCTCACGCCAGCCCCTGTCAATCATCTGATTTCTGGATTAACTTTTTTTTTTCTCTGGATTATTTCCCACAAACCTGAACGTTATTGCCATAATACAGAACACAGTTAGTTTCTCTACCTTTCTGTGAACGTCTAGCAAAAAACGGCGTTGCAATGAATCTGAAGAAAGATTTTGGAGAAATTTACATTATAAAAAAGTAACTGTACTTGTGAATCACGCCTGGTGATGCTAAATCCAGATTGAATTCTGCCATTGGAAAGGGGAGATTTGGCCCGATCCATAGATGTGCGACTTGGCCATAATAAGGTAATTTATAGGCCTGATATTCTATAATCATATTTCAAATTGCATGTGTCCGGATGGCAGAATTCAGTCCTGTATCTACAAAACCTTCTGTTTAATCATCTTCCCTTTATTAATTTGCTTAGATTTTTCAGGTCTGGTCAATTTTAGCATGGTGTTATTCACAGTCCAAGATAAAAAGAAAAATATATATATATATAATTGAATTGATATTCTCCTTTGGTTCATTACAATTTACTCAAGCCTAGTAACATACACAATATTTCTGACACTGGAATACATTCCCTTAGATCCATAGATGTCCCTAGAATCAGATACCAAGAACATGCAAATGAACAATTAAAAAAAAAAAGTCTGTAAATGTTTATTCTATGTCTTATGGAATGAATGACAAAAATATGTATATATATTATAGGGCTGACCCCTATTAGTCGACTAATCGGTCGAAAGGAGCCGTAGTCGACTGGCCAACCTCTTAGTAGAATATAATAAAATAAAAAATAATAATATTTATAATTTTTTTATTTTTATTTTGTATCATTCTTTCCAAAAGAAAAGAGGCCTAGAAGCCTGGTGGATGATCGGGCGAGTTACAACAGGAAGTGGCAATCGGTGCATCTGGGAAATCCGTCCGGTCACATATTGTTGCGGGACTCCAGACATACACTGGCGTGCGCGTGCATATGGATCGCTGCCATAACTCAATAATCGATATGATTTGGACGTTTATTGCGCCATACAAACCGGAAATGGATCTAGGAGATCGACGTCAAATAAGTGGGATCTTTTTCCTCCAGTCTCGTCGGCGAACGGTAAGAGGACGCTGATGTCATTTTCAGCCCAATTGTTCATTAATCTCACTGCAAACCGATCTGATCAATATATCACCCATACTACATAAAGCATTTACTGACGATCACGGAATTATAAACGCCCCCCCCCCCCCTTTCCTCTGTGCATGATGACGCATAACGTATATAAGATCATATACAGTTGAATTTTTTAATATAGCGTGTATCGGGAATAAACGGCAATCGATAATCTATATATGCGTTTAGGCCTATAACTAGCGTTCTAGGAATTACTGCAGAAAACGATAAAAACATACTTATATTCTAGAAGGTATTTTTGTATGAATGTTTGAATGAAAAAGTATAACGTTCCTACATCCTGAACGATAGATAATCGATGTTGAATGGGCCATAGTAATGTCAATTTAGCAATACAATTTAAAAAGTTATAGCCCTGCAAAGAAGGTGAACATCTCCATAGGCTTAGAGTGGTGGCAGACTGGCTATATTGATGGATATAAGTTATGGCAGGGAATGTGTTAAGCAAAGAAAAAACAACAGACTGAAGAGAGGGACTCAAAAAAGTCCTTGGTTTACATGCTACATATTATGTACAACTCTGTAAGCTAACAATAGCACCCAGTTGTGGACTCAATGCCACGTTTACCTAAACGTATCACATGAACACACACAACTCATCATACAATGAAGCCCCAAGTTCACTTTTACTACGTAAGAAAGAACACGGCTTAGGTAGAGAGAAAGGACATAAGCCCTTGGCTAAGTGCTAGAATACAGGCCTTGCAAGTTATATAATAATAGCAACCAAAAACAAATTTCAGATAAAATTGTACGAAATTCTCAAGCAAGAACGCAACCCTAGCATTCTTAGCTGCAGGTTTATATCGCACACGTCGTCGTATCCCCCAAAATACAGTGAAGTAAACGCATGTTTTGTTAAACAAAAACATTCCCCCCCTAGGAGGGACCCTTTGTGTGATCGGATGTGGGTGTGGCCAGGCAGGTGGGTGTGTACACGAGGTTGAACGTTTTCATGATTATAGCATATGATTAAAGGGACAGTTCCAATAGAGCAGAGCGTAAAGCTATACGAATTATAACGAAGGTTATCCTATAACCCTAGTTATATGAGTATAGCGAGCGCTCTGCTCTGACTCACTGAGGACCCCACGGTCTTCCGTTTCGGCGGTGAAAGACTGGGGAAGGAGCCGTTAGTATGGCCATGGCCCCGCTTATGTGTGAGCGGATGTCGGCGTGGCCAGGCAGGTGGGTCTGTACACGAGGTTGAAAGTTTTCATGATAGCATATGATTAAAGGGACAGTTCCAATAGAGCAGAGCGCTCGCTATACTCTTATAACTAGGGTTATAGGATAACCTTCATTACAATGACTGTATCTATAACCTGCCCGAGCAGGAAAAGGATTGCTATGTTGCAACCTTGCAACCTATCATTTAGTTTTATGTATACAGAGATGATTTGCTGAGTTCGTATGCTATAGCTCTGCTACACACTCCTACAGACATTCACACCTGGGATCTGCCCAGTACAGCCACACGGTCTGATCCGGTTGGCCACTTCATAACTGTCTAAACATAATGTTTACCTCATTCATAACTGTCTAAACATATGTTTACCTCATTCATAACTGTCTAAATATGTTTAACTGTCTAAGGCCTAAAAAAATTATGGTTTGTTTCCAGTTGCCCACCGACCCTGCCGATTTAGGTGCGACCCAATATATTTTATGAGTATAAAAAAAAAAAAAAAAAAATCATAGAAATCTTAGTCAAACCTTTAGTATTTTTTTTTATCCACTTTTTCTCCCATTTTCTATATTTTCTCCCATCCCAATTTCGTATCATCCAATTCAACCCTCCCCTGTCACGGACGCTGTTTCTTGCCTCCCACAAGCCGGCTGCAATGTGGACTAAGTCATACATAGCACAAGTCCCCTCCGGTACTTGAGGTAACAGCAGTCGCATCTTTTCACCTGCGCAGCTCGATCACTCAGTGGCGAGGAGTAACGCGTGGGAGGCTCACGCTGCCCCCGACACTTCCTGATTCTACTGCGCAGGCGCACCAACCGACCTGTAGGAGTCGCTGTCCACAACGCCCGATCCCCACCCATCAGTTTCCCACCCCCTAATACGGCCAATGTGTATTAGTACGGACGACCAGCTAAACTGAAAGCAATGTGGAGCGCTGGGCTCGAACTGACGAGCCCAGCGTCTCCAGCATTTCGTGGCGAGCGCCTTGCCCACTACGCCACGTAGCCGCCCGCAGTCAAACCTTTAGTATTATGGATATTAAACATGCTGGCAGAGTACATGCATCCATGTTGTTGTGAACATTTTAATTAAATAAAGAAATTCCCTATCCATAGTCGCCGTGGGAAAGAATAAAATAAAAGATTTAATAAATTCCTTACCTACCCATGGCCTTAACTGACAACCAACAGGAAACGAACAATATTTTTTGTTATGCCTAAACATGTTTACCTTGTTCATAACTGTCTAAACATATGTTTACCTCATTCATAACTGTCTAAACATACGTTTACCTTGTTCATAACTGTCTAAAAACATAATGATGTTTACCTTGTTCATAACTGTCTAAACATGTTTACCTCATTTATAACCGTCTAAACATATGTTTACCTCATTCATAACAGTCTAAACATATGTTTACCTCGTTCATAACCGTCTAAACTTATGTTTACCTCATTCATAACAGTCTAAACATATGTTTACCTCGTTCATAACTGTTTAAACATACGTTTACCTTGTTCATAACTGTCTAAAAACATAATGATGTTTACCTTGTTCATAACTGTCTAAACATGTTTACCTCATTTATAACCGTCTAAACATATGTTTACCTCATTCATAACAGTCTAAACATATGTTTACCTCGTTCATAACTGTTTAAACATATGTTTACCAGTTCATAACTGTCTAAACATATGTTTGCGGCTTCTCTTTTGCGCTAAATGTGAGATCCTGTGTCGTGTATAAGATATTCCTGGGGTCTTGGGTGGAAGCTGCAGTGTAGCTTTACGGAGCCCTGTGCTGCAGCCGGCCCGGACAGACCGAGACTATAACAGAGGAGGCTCACAGAAGTCTGCCCTGGCAGTTACAGGTGTGAGCATGTATTTAGCTGTTTTGTGCTCGTGTATGATACTGCAGACAATAAACAAAATAAATAACCAGTGCCATGGCAGATTTTCCGGTAGAATAAATCAGCCCCGGTCCACGTGTCCTAGACAAATGTGATGAATCCCGGTTGAATATTATCTGTTTATTTTGCTTAAAAACAATTGATGGGCTATATAAAGAATGACATCATCAAGGCATGTAGATTCATCATATTTTCTATTGGAAAGTAGGCTACTTTTGCTTATACATTAAATTTCAAATAAAATACGTTGTGTCAATAGACTCACGTGGGGCTGGACGGTATGGTCTAAAATTTATATCACGGTATAATTTGAAGCATAGACGGTAACGGTATATATTAGGGATGCACCGGATGGGAAATTCTTGGCTGAAACCGATACCGAAAATAGGAAACAGAAAACCGAATGCCGAAAATGTATATATAATTAATATTTTTTTTATTTATTTTTTTCAGCTACCTGATTATGGCAAAAGACATGATTATGGCAACTTAACTTAAATAATATTAATAATCACTATTATGGGCCCATAAAACATTTATTCAGCACTTTCGACATACATTAATTCCAGACTGACTGCTGAAAGATTGTACAATTTAAACATTTTCTCTTTGCATACAACAATGTGCATTAAAGTCAAGTGCATTTTCTTTTCTCTGTAGGATAACTACAACAAAGTGCATTCAGAACAAAGCCAAGGTGCTTTAAAGACACACACGAGAGGGATAATAGCTTATAGCAGACTTAATGATGTTACTGTAGTGGCTACTGTCATAATTCATGGAATTATGGAAGGACTGTTGTAGTTACTACATCTCCCGTGACTTTTAGCGGGGGATGACGTAGCTTACGAGAGACTAGTGAAAGAGGCCCGGAAGCGTTAGCTAGCTTAATGCTAACGTTAGTTTAAAAGGTTTTAACCGCGACGGGCATATAGTAATGGCGAGGATATAAAGCATGTTAAAGACGCATTTATTGGATGCGTTGCTCGCGGAGTTTACATAGAAACAGTGCGACTCCCAAGAGGAGTTAGTTATCACAGGCTGTAGAACGCAGGAAGAGCTGCCAAGCTGCTCACGGTGCACGTTGCGCAAAGTCTGTAGCCGCGTTTTGATTACGTCATCACAACAACACTTTAGGTTACGAACGTTACGTAAACCCTGTTCTTTGACATTCTGTGATATATTTTCGGTGCTAAAACCCTTTCGGCCGAAAATGCCTTTTTAACCATTTTCGGCCGATAATTTTCGGTGGCCGAATATTCGGTGCATCCCTAGTAGGGCTGCACGATTTTGGGAAATAATCTAATTGCGATTTTTCTGACGGATATTGTGATTGCGATTAAATTTGCGATTATAATATTTATTTTTTTAGCAGCCCCACAGAGGTTTATGGTAAATGCTGCTTGCATCTGGCCTCTACGCGGTGGGTCTTTTCAGGACACCGAGCCTGAAAATGTTTCTTTTTACCTGGGAATCGATACCGGTACCGAACGGTACCTTTTTTTCTGTACTTTACTCTCCCTCTCTGAAGTCTAAACTTCACAACACACAATCTAAAACCCCTTACCTCCCTCTCCCAAACCGATCTTGTATCTCAATGGGACTTCCTGGTTAAATAAATGAAAAAATAAAGAAATATATATCTTGCGATACAATTTTTTTTTGCGATTTGATAATTGCATCATTCCAAATCGCGATTTCGATTTAAAAATCGATTAATCGTTCAGCCCTAATCCCTAGTATATATCACGGTATATTCATTTATCTTAAAAGGTCTATATAAATGCTTCTGAAGGGGTAAAACACTGGTATGGCAGCTATTACTGTACTCTTGTATTACTAGGACATATTTCACACAGTACAGAGGTATTTTATGAACATTTATTGTGCAAAACTGCAATAGAAAAATGCAAAACCTTTTCTCAAGTTACTTCCATCTCTGAAAAACACTTTTTTCATGAAATACAATCAAATCAAGCGGCACAAAGTGAAAATAAAAACTACAGGAGGTTTCTTTCCCTCAAACACAATAAAACTACAAAATAACTTAACTTTAGTGTACATGTTTGACAACGTAGAGAGAGAGAGAGAGCGTGATGTAATAGGTTTGAGGTTTGAGCGTCCTAAGTTGCCGTAGTTGATGTCACACCAGGATGTCATTGTCATCACAGAGTTGGAAACGGGATGCCCGATGGATAAAGCGATATAAAGAAACGAATAGCCAATAAATGTGAAGTTATCTTTGAACCTCTGTTGTCAAGCCTCATCAATATAACCCCCCCCCCCCCCCCCCCTCACTAATGGAACTGGTGCCGCGGAGTCACGTTAGAATGTTAGCTTAGCGGCTAACGTTAGCCCGTTGCGGCACTAAAGCAAGTCTCCTCTCAGCCTCCTTAGCCAAATTGAAATGCCAAAACTATATGGCAAGGTCCGTGAGCAAGTGGGGAAAAACTCAGTACAATTAAACACTATGCAACGACCACTGCAAACGTCGAGTGAATCGTCAAGTAACGTTAACGTCATTGCTACTGCTGTGACTAGCTGCTCTAGTCTACCGGTCACAAGGTATGAAGGTATAGTCAAAATCCATACCGTAGCGCAAATTCATACCGCTTATACCGTTTATACCGTCCACCACTCACGTACATACCGCTTCCCTGAAGTGTCGGACCAGCTTAGCCATAATGTTGTTGACGGATGACTCAGACTGTTACCTGTGTTGTTAAAGGAACACGCCAACATTTTGGGACATTAGCTTACCGTCTTCTCCAGAGAGAGAGACAAGAAGATAGACACCAGTTTCCTCTCTGTGCGTTCAGTAGAAAGCTGGCTGCACATTAGCCTAGCTTAGCACAATGAATGGAAGCGGACATGGCCGGTTAGCCTAATGTCTATTGACCACCGCAACACTTCCGGGATTCTGAAATCATGGGAGAGAGAGCGGGGGGAGAAAATGTATGAATGTGGATGAGAGCCTTGACATTAAGTGGTTGTTGCTACAGATGTGGGGGTGCTGGAGACATGATCCCATATACGCATGCGCAGATTGCCCACGGAGTCTAGGTTCATCAATCTGTGCGTGCGTAGTTCGGGAGTAGGTGCGAAAAAGCGACTATAGCTCGGCCGAGAAAGTGCCAATTGACTTGGAATTGGTCGCACCGTGTTCAGGAGACTCAGGCGTATAAAAGTATTGGATTGAATGAGTTCAGTTTCAGTCATAACTAGGGCTGTCAGTTTATCGCGTTAATTAGATTAATTAATTACACAGCAAATTATTGCGTTATGAAAATTAACTCAATCTATTAATTTTTCTTTTAAATTTTTTTTAATGAAATTATTATTATTTTTTAATCTCATTCATTCCATAATAACGTAGAATAAACATTTACAATTTTTTTTTTTTAAATGGGCCATTTGCATGTTCTTGGTATCTGATTCTAGGGACATCTATGGATCTCAGGGCATGTATTCCCAGTGTCAGACATACTGTCTGTTACTAGGCTTGAGTAAATTGTAATGAACCAAATGAGAATATCAATTCTATTATTTTATTATTATTTTTTATCTTTGACTGTGAATAACCCCATGCTAAAATTGACCAGACCTGAAAAATCTAAGCAAATGAATAAAGGGAAGATGATTAAAACGGAAGGTTTTGTAGATACAGTACTGAATTCTGCCATCCGGACACATGCAATTTGAAATATGATTATAGAATATAAAATATCAGACCTAAAATGGTTATGCGATTAATTAGATTAATTAATTACAAATCCTGTAATTAATTAGTTAAAAAAAATTAATCGCCTGACCCGCACTAGTCATAACCCATGAGATTCTAATGCGCCCCCGGCTGTGTTCTAGGACCGGAGATAAGAGTTCTAAGCCCGCTGTGCCGGAGCAGAACCCCGCCAGGACCGCCGTGCCGCCGCCAGAACCACCACCACCGGAGGAGGAGGAGCCCCGAGTCGACGCCGCGGTCCACCTCACCCCCCAGACGCAGCCGCTGCCCCCGGGGGCCATGTCCTACTACCCCCCCGCGCGGTGCTCGCCCCTCATCCCCGTGCTGCTGCCCCAGCAGAGGGGGGGCGGGTCCTACGCCGTGTACCTGCACCACCCCTCCTCGCTCAGGCCGCACCCCCTGGCCCGGCCCCAGCCCACCAGCCTCGCCGTGCGCTCCATGACTTTCGAGGATAAGACGGGCCAGAGCCCCACCGGTCTCTCGCCTGCGGGGGATCCGTGTTGGCTGCCCCTCCCCCGGGGCTCGGACTTAAGCCCCTCCTCTGCGCCCAAGCGTCCGTGTTCGGACGGGACCTCGGAGAGCAGTCCCTCGAAGGCCAAGAGGGTCCACCCCAATGCCAGGGTATGGTTCTCTCCACCGTGAAGTCGCTGTTTTGTAGGGATGTCCGATATTATCGGCCAATATTGGCATTAAAATGTAATATCGGAAATGATCGGTTAAAAAAAAAAAAAAAAAAACATTTATTTAACCTTTATTTACCCAGGCAAGCAAGTAAGAACAAATTCTTATTTTATTTATTGTGAAAAGTATGCATAATGTGTTAATTCCACGACAAGAGATATGTAATGTTAATTACCTGAAATTATTTGGGGGTTTGGGGGAACCCTGCGTATATCGGTATCGGTTGATATTGGTATCGGAAATTAAGAGTTTGACAATATCGGTATATCAGATATCGGTAAAAAAATTAAGCCAATATCGAACATCCCTACTGTTTTTTGTTTTGAGAAATTTGCCTGTCTGCTTTTCTGCACTTTTTTTTGTGCCAATTCTCCACTTGCACAACTCGGGGGCGTTATATCCGGTTACGTCTCTAGCCTCTTCCGGTCCCGTCACAATACATTGAGTTTAGCAACTTTTCTCCTGTCAATTAAACAACTTTATCGTCACTTTTTTAAAGGTTTTTGGGCTGTATTTCATGTAAAAAGGTTTACTGTTGGAGTTAGCCACATTACCATTTAGCTCCGCCTAAATCCAATACATTAATCTGTTAGATATGGGGCATGAAATGAGACGTATAACTCAATTAGTATCGACGTGGCATCTGGTAGACCCACGTTTGATATTCTGGAAAGTTGAAAAAGTGACGATAAAGTTGTTTAATTGACGGGAGAAAAGTTGCTAAACTCAATGTATTGTGACGGGACCGGGAGAAGTCTGCGGGGCTAGAGAGACGTAACCGGATATGACGCCCCCCACATTGTGCAAGTGGAGAATGCTAGTGTGAGCGTTCAGATCAGTTTGGTTCAACAGAAATGAGAGAAGAATATAATTGGAAGTGTAGGAATTGAAGAATTTACTTCCTACGTACTAACATGGCAAAGAAACGAGAATCTTGGATGTGGTGGAAGGAGTCTTGGACCCTCCCCCTTCTGACACCTTCCCTTCCCCCCCGTCTGTCCCGGTTCCGCTTGGTACAGGACGTTTCCCCAAACCTGTGTGAGATCCTGCAGGTCCGTCTGAAGGCCCGGCGGGGGGGTCTTCTCTCCAGCCGACCCTCTCGGGCCCTCCACCTGGACCCGGAGTTTGTCAACACCCCCGGCGGGGGTGCCACCTCCAATCAGACGCTGGAACACAGCCTGGAGACCTTCCTGGAGAAGGAGGACAGGGCCGTGACCTCTGACTGCGAGGCGGGACTGACCCCCGTCAGAGTCGTTCCCCTCACCCCTGGACACATCCACACTGAGGTACACACACACACTGAGGACGGTACACACATACACACTGAGGTACACACACACACACTGAGGTACACACATACACACTGAGGTACACACACACACTGAGATACACGCACATACACACTGAGGTACACACACATACACACTGAGGTACACACACATACACACTGAGGTACACGCACATACACACTGAGGTACACACACATACACACTGAGGTACACGCACATACACACTGAGGTACACACACACACTGAGGTACACGCACATACACACTGAGGTACACACACATACACACTGATGTACACACACAGACACATACACATACACACTGAGGTACACACACACACACTGAGGTACACGCACATACACACTGAGGTACACACACACACTGAGATACACGCACATACACACTGAGGTACACACACATACACACTGAGATACACGCACATACACACTGAGGTACACACATACACACTGAGATACACGCACATACACACTGAGGTACACACACATACACACTGAGGTACACGCACACACACACTGAGGTACACACACATACACACTGAGGTACACACACAGACACAAACACATCCAAGCGGAGGTACACACACAGACACATCCAAGCGGAGGTACACACACAGACACAAACACATCCAAGCGGAGGTACACACACAGACACAAACACATCCAAGCGGAGGTACACACACAGACACAAACACATCCAAGCGGAGGTACACACACAGACACAAACACATCCAAGCGGAGGTACACACACAGACACAAACACATCCAAGCGGAGGTACACACACAAACACAAATGCATCCAAGCTGAGGTACACACACAGACACAAACGCATCCAAGCGGAGGTACACACACAAACATCCAAGCGGAGGTACACACACAGACACACACCCTGGACTCATCCAAACTGAGGGTACACACTGTGGCAGAATAATAACCCTCCCCCATTCACCTTGTGTCTCACCCGACACCATCCCTTCCCCCTCCCGGCCCCCCCACAACATGGACACTCTGCCCTCCCGGAGACAGACGTTTCACACCTTCGGCCCTATTCAGTCCACATTTTCCCCCTCCTCCTTCTCCTAACTAGAACCCCCCCCTCCTTGATACGCCTGATACAACCCCTCCCCCCTCATAGAACCACCCTCCAATCCCGACACACTAGGCTTGGGCGATATGACAGTATTGCGGTATACCACCAGGGTATTTCGAAATCCCGTCGGTATGATTTTCAATACCGTGACGTCACAGACTGTGCGCCAAATTACAGATGTGTTTCTTTCTATTACACTGACAGAGTTTTAACAGGGACGGCATTTATTGTAGTGCACAGCACGCGCCAGCAGAGGGCAGGGCAGTCTGTCTTTCCCTCTCTCAGTCAGAGCTCAGCAGCACTGAGCAAGATTGACGCAACGCGCGTGTTCCTGCCCATCTCGCATGTGTGTTAATCTGCACGACAAATAAAGACTTATTCTTCTATAGGATGCGGTTATGGACCGGTGGCTGTCCGTTTATTAAGGTCGAATGGACCATGGTTTCCACTTCCAGACATCGGATGATTGTGGATTCGGGTATCGAAACGTTTTTCTAAAGTTTTGATAGTACGGATTTGTGCGTGAATGTGGACCCGGGAACACGTTGTTTGGGACGTAAGTAAGTTATGTTATGGTTAAGCGTATGGAAGATGAACGTATGAGGGTCCGGATATCTTTTCTTCGAATGCGGGACGTTAATAATAATATAATTGTAATGCCGGGATTATGAATGCCGGGAGTGTATGTTTGCCTGGTAAACCTCGACTGTGTGTGTGCGTATTGGCTTCGGTGATTCACTACAGGGGTTTAACGGCTTAAGCTGGGTTTTGATTATCACTTAATAGATGCAGATTAGGGATGCCCCGATCGATCGGCCAGCAATCGTTATCGGCCGATAATCAGTATAAATATGAGATTGGTGAATTCCGATAATGCTTTATTTTCGCCGATCGTGAAAACCGATCGAAGACGCGCGGAGTTCTCACTCGCTGACTTCTCTCTCACACAGCTGCTGCTGCAGCACACTGCCCCTCCTCCTCCTCCCAGACTCCTCATGTCAACAAGCTCCAGTCTGCATGAGCAGCTCCGTTAGCTAGGTAGCTAACGTTAGCTCACGTTAGCTCACTGTTTAAACAAAATGACCCAGTAAACTAAATAGTTCACTTTAGTTTAATACATGATGCATTGTCTAACGGTATCTAGCTGGCTAGCTACTGATAGCTCCTGATATCAACAAGCTCCGCCAATAGTCTGCATGAGCAGCTCCGTTAGCTAGGTAGCTAACGTTAGCTCACTGTTTAAACGAAATGACCCAGTAAACTAAATAGTTCACTTTAGTTTAATACATGATGCATTGTCTAACGGTATCTAGCCGGCTAGCAGTAGCTACAGATAGCTCCTGATATCAATGTCTTATAACATAATTGACATTATTCGTTTTTGCACCTGTTGGCTGATTAGCTATCATGCTTCATAACAACACTCTTATACGTTTCAGACCCTGTTAGTTAGAGTATACACACAGACAGTGGAGCTGTTTGCAGATAGCGAGCATTTTGACTTGTTGCGTGGTGGCGATGTCTCGCAGATAATACAACTACAAGTATAATTATATAATATATATTTTATAAAGAAATTATAATAAAAACATTTTTATTTTTTATTTTATTTTTTATATAAAACCAAAAACTATCGGTATCGGCCGATATGGCTCATAGACGATCGGTGATCGGTATCGGTGGCAAAAAACGTGATCGGGGCATCCCTAATGCAGATAAAATTGTCTGTATGTGTAGTTGTGTACTACTGTTGTGAGTTTGTGTGAGTCACATTGGTCTAATTTCAGCCTCCGTTATACGTTCCGTATGACTCGTTTCATATCCGTGTCTCGAATGTGCGCGCTGTGTAGTCGGTTTACGTTGGTAACCCGGGTCGCTAAGGAATTTAACGTGTGCTTGCTTATGTAGAAACAATGCAAGATAATGAGACCTTTCATTATAACGTCTTGCAACTATGGTTATGACTAAGATATAGAGTATTTACTCCAGGAAAATCTTTATGTATGGTGATAACTAGTATATTGTTAACTTAGCTCCGCCTCCACCCTTCCACCCCACCCCGCTGATGAAATGAACATCATACCGTCATATACCGTATACCGGGGTGTGGTGTCAGCATGTTATGACGGTATGAAAAAAATTATACCGCCCAAGTCACACAGGCACACACACATCCAGACTGAGGTACACACACACACACACACAGGCACAAACACATCCAGACTGAGGTACACACACACACACACACACAGGCACAAACACATCCAGACTGAGGTACACACACACACACACACAGGCACACACACATCCAGACTGAGGTACACACACACACACAGGCACAAACACATCCAGACTGAGGTACACACACACATCCAGACTGAGGTACACACACACACACAGGCACAAACACATCCAGACTGAGGTACACACACAGCACACAGGCACAAACACATCCAGACTGAGGTACACACACACATCCAGACTGAGGTACACACACAGCACACAGGCACAAACACATCCAGACTGAGGTACACACACACATCCAGACTGAGGTACACACACACACACATCCAGACTGAGGTACACACACACACACATCCAGACTGAGGTACACACACACACACATCCAGACTGAGGTACACACACACATCCAGACTGCGGTACATGCACACACCTGGACACATTCAAACTGAAGTACACACAAAGGCACAAACACCTGGACACATTCAAACTAGTGCTGTCAGGCGATTAAAAAAAGTAATCTAATTAATTACAGGATTTGTAATTAATTAATCTAATTAATCACATTTTAATCGCATAACCATTTTAGGCCTGATATTCTATAATCATATTTCAAATGGCATGTGTCTGGATGGCAGAATTCAGTACTGTATCTACAAAACCTTCTGTTTAATCATCTTCCATTTATTCATTTGCTTAGATTTTTCAAGTCTGGTCAATTTTAGCATGGTGTTATTCACAGTCAAAGATACATTTTTTATTGCTATTCTCATTTGGTTCATTACAATTTACTCAAGCCTAGTAACAGACACAGTATTTCTGACACTGGGAATACATTCCCTGAGATCCATAGATGTCCCTAGAATCAGATACCAAGAACATGCAAATGAACCATATTAAAAAAATATATATAATTTGCTGTGTAATTAATTTATCTAATAAACGCGATAAACTGACAGCCCTAATTCAAACTGAAGTACACACAAAGGCACAAAGAGCACACATGAAGATTTCACTACAGTACTGCATGTCTGACGTAGGGCTGGGCGATTAATCAATTTTAGCGATTAATTCGAATGAATGATTTAGGACGATTTTCAAAATAAATTATATATATATATATTTAAGATTTACCTTTTATTTTACAAAGTGATGTTTGGTGAAAGTTAGATTTGCACTTTATTAATTCCAATAGGGAAATTCATTCTTGTTTGATGATCAAGAGGCACATTTTATTTGTTGTAAGTGAAGTTTGGTGAAAAAGCAAGTTATTAATGCACTATTAATCCCAATAGGGACATTCATCTTTGTTTGATCAAGAGTAATCTTTTATATATAATATATATAATTTTTTTTTAAGTGAAGATTGGTGAAAGTTAGGTTTGCACTTCAATCCCAATAGGGAAATTCATCTTGGTTTGATAATTTTTGTGTCAAATAAAAACAAAGGGCGGTCAGGTGGCGTAGCGGAGATTGCGTTCGTCACCAACGCCGGAGACGCTGGATTCGCCTGTTCGAATCCAGCTCCCGGCGTTGCTATCAGCTTGGCTGGCCGCTCACACTAATACAATTGGCAGTATTAGAGGGTGGGAAAGCTGAAGGGTGGGTCCTGGGCGTTGTGGACAGCGACCCCTACAGTTCGGTCGGGGCGCCTGCTCAGCGAGGGTAGGATCTGGTGAGAGATAGTGCGACCTCCCACACGCTACAGTCGCTACACTCTCCCCGGTGAGAACCTGCGCGGCCAGGCTGGCCTGCCCCAGGCTGCACATGTGTCGGAGGAAAGCATGTGACAGTCTCCGGTCTCTCGGACCAACAGTAGGGGAAAGTACGCAACAACCAGGAAGGGTGGGATGGGAGAAAAATCAGGAAAAAGAGGGGAAGAAAGATAATAAAAAAACAAACCAAAAAAAACAAAGCTTATTTGAATGATTTCCTTGTCGTTTCTAGTTTTTACGAGAGAAAAATCGATTAAAATCGTAAATCGGAGATTTTATTTTTAGGCCATATCGCCCAGCCCTCTGATGGTTGTTTCTCTGTTCCAGACGCTGGTCCCGGCCGGCTACCTGATCCCCATCTCCCAGCAGTCCCTCCTGGCCTACAAAGACCTTCACGCCTCCTGTGGAGACGGCAGGGCCTCAACCCCCACCTACAACATCTACCACACGCCCACCGCAGGTAAGACTAGACATAGAATAGATAAAAGTACTTTATTGATCCAGAGGGAAATTATAATTATAAAAATATGTATAATACATTATAAAAATATACAGCCAATAATATACAGTAAAATGTACAGTAAAAATGTCCAAATATATCTGACCTCCGCCAAGGCTCAAGTACTCCACACTTTACCCAGGGTTCACACAAGGTCCTTTGCTTCCTCCAGTGCCTAAAAGATGTGCTGTGTTTGTCCCCCCCCCCCCCCCCCAGGCTCCAGACCTCCGCCGGCCCAGGAGATCACCCCCACCCGCCATCCCCTCCACAGGCCCCCCCCTGGGGCCTCGCCCTTCTCCCAGCAGGGGCACCGCGTGCACAACCCCAGCCCCGCCATCGTCAACTTCACCCTGCAGAACCTGGGCCTCATCCACGGGCCCCCCGGCCCGGGCAACAACGTCGCCTACGCCGCCCACTCGCAGACTCCGGAGCGGCTCGGGGGGGTCGCCGTCCACAACGCGCTGCCCCTCCAGCTGGGCCTGCAGCCGCGCGGCATGCTCTTCATCAAGCCCATCTCCCCCGTCCAGGTCCAGCAGGCTGTCGCCGGGCATCCGCTGACCCTCATCAGTGTACAGCAGGTGAGGAGTACAGCCCCAGTGTTTAGACCCTCATCAGTGTACAGCAGGTGAGGAACACAGCCCCAGTGTTTAGACCCTCATCAGTGTACAGCAGGTGAGGAGTACAGCCCCAGTGTTTAGACCCTCATCAGTGTACAGCAGGTGAGGAGTACAGCCCCAGTGTTTAGACCCTCATCAGTGTACAGCAGGTGAGGAGTACAGCCCCAGTGTTTAGACCCTCATCAGTGTACAGCAGGTGAGGAGTACAGCCCCAGTGTTTAGACCCTCATCAGTGTCCAGCAGGTGAGGAGTACAGCCCCAGTGTTTAGACCCTCATCAGTGTCCAGCAGGTGAGGAGTACAGCCCCAGTGTTTAGACCCTCATCAGTGTACAGCAGGTGAGGAGTACAGCCCCAGTGTTTAGACCCTCATCAGTGTACAGCAGGTGAGGAGTACAGCCCCAGTGTTTAGACCCTCATCAGTGTACAGCAGGTGAGGAATACAGCCCCAGTGTTTAGACCCTCATCAGTGTACAGCAGGTGAGGAATACAGCCCCAGTGTTTAGACCCTCATCAGTGTACAGCAGGTGAGGAATACAGCCCCAGTGTTTAGACCCTCATCAGTGTACAGCAGGTGAGGAATACAGCCCCAGTGTTCAGACCCTCATCAGTGTACAGCAGGTGAGGAGTACAGCCCCAGTGTTCAGACCCTCATCAGTGTACAGCAGGTGAGGAATACAGCCCCAGTGTTTAGACCCTCATCAGTGTCCAGCAGGTGAGGAGTACAGCCCCAGTGTTTAGACCCTCATCAGTGTACAGCAGGTGAGGAATACAGCCCCAGTGTTTAGACCCTCATCAGTGTACAGCAGGTGAGGAATACAGCCCCAGTGTTCAGACCCTCATCAGTGTACAGCAGGTGAGGAATACAGCCCCAGTGTTTAGACCCTCATCAGTGTACAGCAGGTGAGGAATACAGCCCCAGTGTTCAGACCCTCATCAGTGTACAGCAGGTGAGGAATACAGCCCCAGTGTTTAGACCCTCATCAGTGTCCAGCAGGTGAGGAGTACAGCCCCAGTGTTTAGACCCTCATCAGTGTACAGCAGGTGAGGAACACAGCCCCAGTGTTTAGACCCTCATCAGTGTACAGCAGGTGAGGAACACAGCCCCAGTGTTTAGACCCTCATCAGTGTCCAGCAGGTGAGGAGTACAGCCCCAGTGTTTAGACCCTCATCAGTGTACAGCAGGTGAGGAGTACAGCCCCAGTGTTTAGACCCTCATCAGTGTACAGCAGGTGAGGAATACAGCCCCAGTGTTTAGACCCTCATCAGTGTACAGCAGGTGAGGAGTACAGCCCCAGTGTTTAGACCCTCATCAGTGTACAGCAGGTGAGGAGTACAGCCCCAGTGTTTAGACCCTCATCAGTGTACAGCAGGTGAGGAATACAGCCCCAGTGTTTAGACCCTCATCAGTGTACAGCAGGTGAGGAATACAGCCCCAGTGTTTAGACCCTCATCAGTGTACAGCAGGTGAGGAATACAGCCCCAGTGTTCAGACGGGACTAACTGAAACACAGTGTTTAGATGGGACTAACTGAAACACTGTGTTTAGATGGGACTAACTGAAACACGGTGTTTAGATGGGACTAACTGAAACACCGTGTTTAGATGGGACTAACTGAAACACTGTGTTTAGATGGGACTAACTGAAACACAGTGTTTAGATGGGACTAACTGAAACACAGTGTTCAGATGGGACTAACTGAAACACTGTGTTTAGATGGGACTAACTGAAACACAGTGTTTAGATGGGACTAACTGAAACACAGTGTTCAGACGGGACTAACTGAAACACAGTGTTTAGATGGGACTAACTAAAACAGTGTTTAGATGGGACTAACTGAAACACAGTGTTTAGATGGGACTAACTGAAACACTGTGTTTGTTCAGATGGGACTAACTGAAACACAGTGTTTAGATGGGACTAACTGAAACACTGTGTTTGTTCAGATGGGACTAACTGAAACACTGTTTAGATGGGACTAACTGAAACACGGTGTTTAGATGGGACTAACTAAAACACAGTGTTTAGATGGGACTAACTGAAACACTGTTTGTTTAGATGGGACTAACTGAAACACAGTGTTTAGATGGGACTAACTGAAACACAGTGTTTAGATGGGACTAACTGAAACACAGTGTTTAGATGGGACTAACTGAAACACAGTGTTTAGATGGGACTAACTGAAACACTGTTTGTTTAGATGGGACTAACTGAAACACAGTGTTTAGATGGGACTAACTGAAACACTGTTTGTTTAGATGGGACTAACTGAAACACAGTGTTTAGATGGGACTAACTGAAACACAGTGTTTAGATGGGACTAACTGAAACACAGTGTTTAGATGGGACTAACTGAAACACTGTTTGTTTAGATGGGACTAACTGAAACACAGTGTTTAGATGGGACTAACTGAAACACAGTGTTTAGATGGGACTAACTGAAACACAGTGTTTAGACGGGACTAACTGAAACACAGTGTTTAGATGGGACTAACTGAAACACAGTGTTTAGATGGGACTAACTGAAACACTGTGTTCAGATGGGACTAACTGAAACACAGTGTTTAGATGGGACTAACTGAAACAGTGTTTAGATGGGACTAACTGAAACACAGTGTTTAGATGGGACTAACTGAAACACAGTGTTTAGATGGGACTAACTGAAACACTGTGTTTAGATGGGACTAACTGAAACACTGTGTTTAGATGGGACTAACTGAAACACTGTGTTTAGATGGGACTAACTGAAACACAGTGTTTAGATGGGACTAACTGAAACACTGTGTTTAGATGGGACTAACTGAAACACAGTGTTTAGATGGGACTAACTGAAACACAGTGTTTAGATGGGACTAACTGAAACACTGTTTGTTTAGATGGGACTAACTGAAACACAGTGTTTAGATGGGACTAACTGAAACACAGTGTTTAGATGGGACTAACTGAAACACGTGTTTAGACGGGACTAACTGAAACACCGTGTTTAGATGGGACTAACTGAAACACCGTGTTTAGATGGGACTAACTGAAACACAGTCTTTAGATGGGACTAACTGAAACACAGTGTTTAGATGGGACTAACTGAAACACTGTGTTTAGATGGGACTAACTGAAACACTGTGTTTAGATGGGACTAACTGAAACAGGGACTAACTGAAACAGTGTTTAGATGGGACTAACTGAAACACTGTGTTTAGATGGGACTAACTGAAAGTGTTTAGATGGGACTAACTAAAACAGTGTTTAGATGGGACTAACTGAAACACAGTGTTTAGATGGGACTAACTGAAACACAGTGTTTAGATGGGACTAACTGAAACACGGTGTTTAGATGGGACTAACTGAAACACAGTGTTTAGATGGGACTAACTGAAACACTATGTTTAGATGGGACTAACGGAAACACTGTGTTTAGATGGGACTAACTGAAACACAGTGTTTAGATGGGACTAACTGAAACACTGTGTTTAGATGGGACTAACTGAAACACAGTATTTAGATGGGACTAACTGAAACACAGTGTTTAGATGGGACTAACTGAAACACCGTGTTTAGATGGGACTAACTGAAACACAGTGTTTAGATGGGACTAACTGAAACACAGTGTTTAGATGGGACTAACTGAAACACAGTGTTTAGATGGGACTAACTGAAACACAGTGTTTAGATGGGACTAACTGAAACACAGTGTTTAGATGGGACTAACTGAAACACTGTGTTTAGATGGGACTAACTGAAACACAGTATTTAGATGGGACTAACTGAAACACAGTGTTTAGATGGGACTAACTGAAACACTGTGTTTAGATGGGACTAACTGAAACACTGTTTGTTCAGATGGGACTAACTGAAACACAGTGTTTAGATGGGATTAACTGAAACACAGTGTTTAGATGGGACTAACTGAAACACTGTGTTTAGATGGGACTAACTGAAACACTGTTTGTTCAGATGGGACTAACTGAAACACAGTGTTTAGATGGGACTAACTGAAACACTGTGTTATCATGGGACTAACTGAAACACTGTGTTTAGATGGGACTAACTGAAACACTGTGTTTAGATGGGACTAACTGAAACACTGTGTTTAGATGGGACTAACTGAAACACTGTGTTTAGATGGGACTAACTGAAACACAGTGTTTAGATGGGACTAACTGAAACACCGTGTTTAGATGGGACTAACTGAAACACAGTGTTTAGATGGGACTAACTGAAACACAGTGTTTAGATGGGACTAACTGAAACACGGTGTTTAGATGGGACTAACTGAAACACAGTGTTTAGATGGGACTAACTGAAACAGTGTTTAGATGGGACTAACTGAAACACAGTGTTTAGATGGGACTAACTGAAACACAGTGTTTAGATGGGACTAACTGAAACAGTGTTTAGATGGGACTAACTGAAACACAGTGTTTAGATGGGACTAACTGAAACACTGTGTTTAGATGGGACTAACTGAAACACAGTGTTTAGATGGGACTAACTGAAACACAGTGTTTAGATGGGACTAACTGAAACACTGTGTTTAGATGGGACTAACTGATGGGACTAACTGAAACACTGTGTTTAGATGGGACTAACTGAAACACAGTGTTTAGATGGGACTAACTGAAACACAGTGTTTAGATGGGACTAACTGAAACACTGTGTTTAGATGGGACTAACTGAAACACTGTGTTATCATGGGACTAACTGAAACACCGTGTTTAGATGGGACTAACTGAAACAGTGTTTAGATGGGACTAACTAAAACAGTGTTTAGATGGGACTAACTAAAACAGTGTTTAGATGGGACTAACTGAAACACTGTGTTTAGATGGGACTAACTGAAACACAGTGTTTAGATGGGACTAACTGAAACACAGTGTTTAGATGGGACTAACTGAAACACTGTGTTTAGATGGGACTAACTGAAACACTGTGTTATGTGTTTAGATGGGATTAACTAAAACAGTGTTCCGGTCATGCATCCACTCAAACGAATAGAAAATAGCGCTGGACGGTATGGTCTAAAATGTATATCACGGTATAATTTTTAAGCATAGACGGTAACTGTATATATCACGGTATATTAATTTATCTTAAAATGTCTATATAAATGCTTCTGAAGGGGTAAAACTGGTGCCGCGGAGTCACGTTGGAACGTTAGCTTAGCGGCTAATGTTAGCCCGTTGCTGCGCTAAAGCAAGTCTCCTCTCAGCCTCCTTAGCCAAATTGAAACTATATGGCAAGGTCCGTGAGCAAGTAGAGAAAAACTCAGTACAATTAAACACTATGCACCGACCACTGCAAATGTCGAGTGAATCGTCAAGTAACGTTAACGTCATTGCTACTGCTGTGACTAGCTGCTCTAGTCTACCGGTCACAAGGTATGACGGTATAGTCAAAATCCATACCGTAGCGCAAATTCATACCGTCCACCCCTACATCAGTCTATTAATCTAAAAGTATCGATACTAATAAAATGGAGTATTGAACCGTTTTGAACAGCTAGGTATTGCAATACTTTTCTAGTATCGGTGTATCGTACAACCCTAGTGTGTGTGTGTGTGTGTGTGTGTGTGAGAGACTGTGTGTGTGTGTGTGTGTGTACTGTACACTGCTGATTGTTCTGTCCTTGTCTCCGTCCCGCAGCCCGTCATGACCACCCCTAAAGGGACGTCCCTCCCGGGTCACAGCTTCTTCCACACCCCCGTCTCCATCTCTCCCCTGGCGGCCGTGATGACGCCCAGCGCGCATCGCCACGCGAGCTCCAGCAGCACCGGCGTCTACATCCCTCAGAGGAAGCTGGACGTCAGCACCGAAGAATCCTAACAAACACGAGTTCCGTTTACAAACCCTTCCCACGTCCTTTTCCCGCACGAGATGTGTACAGTATGTCTGTACGATTGAGCGGATGTTGTTATTGTTTTTTACCCATAAGGCATTGCAAACCGGTATCTGTCCCTTCCGTGGCTATGAAAGTTTCTTGTGAACTAATAACATTTCTGTGTGTGCCAGAAACTACACCGTTCACCGCGATTTTATTGGAATACCATATCATACTATTTGGTACAATACCTAGTCAAATGAAATACAAATCCAAAGTATAACGGGATGTTATATTTATGTCGGTATTATCAATCTGGTGAAGGTTTATTTTTTATTATTTGTTTGAATGATTTCAGTTACAATTGGGTCTAGGGGGTGTAACGATTCAACCTCACAACCTTAATTCCCCCAAAAAAAAAGATGTATACACAAATGTGGCTGCAGGGGGAACTGATTCACTCCGCATGAATGGACTATAGGTAAATAAAAACAATACACACACAAAAAAAAACAGTAAAAAAAAATTAAATTTATTTCGATTAATTTCAATTATAATCTATTCTAACATATTCAAATCGATGCATCGATTCTAACACAAGTATAAAGTGAATGTTCCATGACCTGTGCCATAGAGAACAACGCGTTCACCTCAATCTTTATTACCGACGGTTGATTCATACGTGAAAAGTAGAAACTCATTGACTGAAAGATCAGGGTTTGATTGGAAAGTATTGTAGAGTTGAGTTATTTTCTGTGTGTGACCTAGAAAGATTTGTAAGTCTTTGCACGCCGTACGTCGTAACTGTTAATACGTTGTATGTGTTAACTGTGAATATGTCGAGATTAATTTGTGATGGGATGAATCCTGAGACTAATCGAGACATTTTGTTTGAATTTAATTTATAAAACATTACATTCATTTCAGATGTCATCAGAAATGTACAATTTTAAATAAAGTTTTATGGTTTTATAAGAATATGGCCTGTTTTTGTCTTTGGACCTGTGCAGTTTACTCTCCCTCCCGACTTAAAGGGGAATTCCACTCTTGTCTTTTATATTTATATAAACGTTTTTTTACTAATGGAGTAAAATGAGCCCACAGCCAGCTCTGTACATATCCTCAGGCCAGATATCTAGCCCTAAACTGGAAGTCTTTATTTGTCATGCAGCAACACACACGTGTGTGTGACACACAGGAACACACATGCATTGGGTCGCAGATGAAATGCCTCTCTGTGCACATGACCCATCCATCCTGTTGTCACGGGAGATCCAAGTGCTCCTGTCCGTCTTCGTCAGGTCAGGGACACCACAGCGTTTTCCCCTTTGTTTGTTTTTTTAGTTAGTTAGTTAGTTAGTTAGTTAGTTTTAAGGGGGAAACCCTTGTGACTCTTGTACGGGGAGAACATGAAACTCCACACAGAAAGGCCCGGAAGATACCCCACCTGGGTACCTGGCAACCTGGTCCCAAAGTGGGAATGGAACCCAGGACCTTCTTGCTGTGAGTGTTAACCACTACACCACCGTGCCGCCACGACACGATCCTGCTTTACAAAGGACTACACTGAGTGTCAACCACTACACCACCGTGCCGCCACGACACGATCCTGCTTTACAAAGGACTACACTGAGTGTTAACCACTACACCACCGTGCCGCCACGACACGATCCTGCTTTACAAAGGACTACACTGAGCAGAACAAAGGGTGGACGTCGGACAACACCAGTCGAAGCTTGACGTTTCTACCAAACATGAAGGGAGGGCTACGCTTTTACTTTTGGTTACTCCGTCACCTGGCGAGCGAGAGAGGGAAGCTCATAGTGAGACGATCACGGTATCGGGGAACTCCATTGTTGTAGTTGTTCAAAATTGAGTGGGGGTAGAGCTATGTGTCATGATATATAGACCTACCAAATGACCAAGCATCCTCGCTCCACAATGGTGGAAAGAACTTCCCACCACAGCCAGGACAGCTGAAACCTGGCCAATCTTCCGCTGTCGACTAAAAACACACAAAGTAATACCTGAAGAAAAAATACTGTCTTACTATTATGTACCCTTGTACTATGCTACTATTCTTATACTCAGTGGTGCAGTCGCGGTCACACCCGGTTACACGCCGTGTTACCAGATCACTGAGGCAGAAGTACGCGCGATCGCGCACGGATGTGTGTGCGCTGTATCCATTCGTTGTGACTAGTACCCGGCCACCGTTTTACATAACAAAAAGCGCAGGTAGACTAAGTGTCTGGGTGTTGGCTATCTGAATGCATCTCCCCCTTCATTCTGTGTGACACAGGCAGTGGAGGTGAATACTAATGTGGCTCGGAATTCGTGATGGGGGTCTACCTGCTTATGATATTGAATCAAGCGTCTGTGCTGCGCGCCAGCTTTCCACGCGCACATTCACACAAATAGAGAGCAAGAAGAGCTTGTATGATAGAAAGATTGCACTTGCGTATATGCGCGTGTGTGTGTGCGTGCGTGTGTGTATAAATCAGTTATGTGCGCATGCACGTGTGTGCGCGTGGCGTGTTACCAGTTCCCATATTAGGACTGCACCACTGCTTATACTATATACTACCTATCTTGCTAAATATGTCGACTACTATGTACTCAAGAGTGTAACATTTGATGAACAACGCCACTGACCCTTAGCTAAATGACTAAATTGTAATTAGCATCTTCTACTGCCGATATGTCTGAGCAGAGATGGCTTTGGCCACGTGGAGAGAATGAATCCGTTACGCCTCAATCTGCTAAATGAGTTTAACGTTGCTTTGCGGTGGGGATTTCTCTTTAATGATGGAACGTTTAATTGTGTCAAATGGCTCACAGAATTCCCATCAGTTACAGGGGTGTAAAAAGTACCCAGAAATTATACTTAAGTGAAAGTATGGGTACCGTCTCAAAATCGTACTCAAGTAAAAGTATCTGGCTAAAAACACACAAGTAAAAATGTAAGTACTTAAAAGTAAAAACGTTTCTTCTGATAGCAGGTGTTTAATCAAAGATCCCCGCTTTCTAGTCTTGCACAAGGACCAATCAGCATGGGGATTTGATTGGCTGTTTTTAAATAAAGTTTAATAACGTTAACGTTAGTTCGGCCAGAGAAACAAATATACTAATTAAAATGGTTGGACCTGCGAGATTTGTACTTTGTAGGTCTGCATTTTAAATGTAAGGAGTAAAAAGTATGTATTTTTTTCTCTGAAATGTAATTGAGTAAAAGTACAAGTATACAAACCTAATAATACTCGAGTAAAGTACAAATCCCCCCCAAAAAAAGTACTTAAGTATTGTAACAAAGTACTTTACACCCCTGCATACAGTACATACCAAAACACGGCAATTCCACTGGAACGACTCTGAGCCAATGTCTGGTATGTAAATCCAATTTGTATCAGTCCAGAACAAATGGTTGATGACGATGGTTCCTGGACTCTGGGGTCAGAGAACGAGGCTTTGTCAGAGGTTATTTTGGGAGGATGGTTTCAGTCGAGCGTCACCCACTGGACTGGTTGATGAGAGAGATGGGACGGTATTTAAACACCCACTACTTACTGGTCTCTATACTGCCAGCTGGGAAATAGACACACACAGGACTGGACTGAGAAGGTAAGACTTAATTTCCTTTGTATAGCAGTGTTGTTGAGCGCCGTACTGTCGAGTTATTCTCATCCAGGGTTATTCATACGTAGTCATAATCTACAATTAGAATAGAATAGAATAGAAATACTTTATTCATCCAGAGGGAAATTTGGCACTACAAATCGCTCACAGTAAACAGTAAACATTTGGGTAGACAAAAACAAAAGTCACGCATAAGAATAAAAATAAGCCTAAGAATAAAATACGGCCCGGGATATACATTGACTATGTTACTTACTTCGAATATAAAATATACAGTAAGTTTAAAATTGTAAAAGTCCAGGAAGATAGTATACTGTCACCCTGTGCTCAGTGATGCATTGTAAAGTCTGATTGGAATTGTAAACGTGTTACTGTCTTCCTTCCACTTAACGTTATTTAAAGTTTTGTATACAAATTAGAGCCCTGAAAATACTAATCTGACTCAAATGAAGTGTCGTTTCATAAAAGGCCAAAGACCCAGGCAGGTTCTTGTACCTTGTGTTGGTCTAATATCATCTCAGTAAAGCATGCGTTGCTGATCACATACCGGGCCCATGAGGTGACAGCTGCTGATAGTGAGCTGGAAAACAGTGCAGCGCTGCCATATTTACATGGATCCCAATGTAAATAATAATAAAATAAAGAAAATCCTTATTCATCCTTTATATAATAATGATAATAATAAACTTTATTTATAAAGCACCCTTCATGCAATAGCAAGCAGCCCAGAGTGCTTTGACAACACAAAGAATTACATGACTGATGACTCTGTAGACAAATTGCATATCCCAAGCAATAAAATAAGTAGAAAAAATAAAAGAGTTAAATAAAATGATTAAAAGAAAAGGAATATACTAAATACAGTTAAAAGCCCAGTTAAAAATATGTTTTTTTTTTCATATATCTATGATACAGATGATCCACTAGAGTCTAGACTGTCGGTCTGTATTGGTTAACAAAAAAAGCAACAACGTTTCGTAAAAACATTTCACATGATTATAGGCAGTTGTACAGCCCTGGCTATTTAAAATGGTTACTTATAATTATACTATATTCTATTGTGCCTCTATTTAATTTAGTTCATATCCCATTTTATTTTATTCCACCTTTTTATTTTATTTTATTATCTGTCCGTTATTGTCGCACCGAAGAAAACGACCAAATCAAATTCCTTGCATGTGAAAACTACTTGGCAATAAAGACCTTTCTGATTCTGATTCTGATATGATGTCCTCTTATCCGTCTATCCCTGGTGCAGACTTGCTTCCCTGTTCTGAGGATGCCAAACTGGGGTGGTGGCGCCAAGTGTGGTGCCTGTGAGAAGACAGTCTACCATGCAGAGGAGATCCAGTGTAACGGGTGGAGCTTCCACAAGCCCTGCTTCATCTGCAGTGAGTTAGGCCTGTCCCCGACTAAGGATTTGTATAGGATTTTTTTTATCATTCCATTTGGGCTGTGGGGGGTGCTTAATGTCTGAAGGAGTCGACTGAAGGCTTCTTGTCCTCTGCGAAAGCATGCAATTGTCCACTGATGGATACATCTTGATATTTGTCTAGTGTGCCCTAACTGTATTTGGTCCACTAGCCCAGGGGTTCCCAAACTTTTCAGGCCAGGGCCCAGAAAATAAGGCGTCAGAGAGCCGCGGCCCAATGCACATCGTTGGGCTTTTTTTTTTTTTTTTTTTTGCCAGGCAACCGATTTTTTAAGCCAAATATCACTTCAATCCTATTAAGTTAGTTCAAGAGTTATTCATTTATATGTGCTATTTATGAGAGGGCTAACTTGTTGCAAAATAATAATGATAATAATAATAGCCTCATTAAAATACTATTGTTGCTTCGGTTGTTTTCAGCGTTTTATGTGCATAATCTGTTATTTAGTTTGAAATGTTCGTTGAAATAAGTAGATTTTTCGTTTTTGTTTATTTATTAAGTTAATATAAAACCATATAGTCACATTTTAGAATACAATAGAATAGAATTTTAGAATACAACTAGAAACACTGTCCTGGCCTGCTTCTAAGTTCAGTGGCCTGACAAAAATAATAATAAAAAAAAATTAATAAAAAAAAATTAAATCATCTTGCGGCCCACCCGTGGCTGCTCGCGGCCCACCTTTGGGTCGCGACCCCGACTTTGGGAACCACTGCACTAGCCCAGTGTACTTTCAAGGCAGGCCACAGTGGCTGTCTGATTAATACATTACCATCACAATAAAGACACTTTCATTATTCCACCAGACACATTTGAGTAGATTTCCCAATTTGAGTCGATTTTTGTAGATTTCCCATTTCTCATACCGTCGACCGATATGGGTTTTTTCAATGGCCGATATTTTAGAGAGGATGACGGCTCATGGCCGATGATGATACTTGTTTCTTTTCCATCAGATAAAAATCATCAATTTAATATTAACAAATGAAATAGAAAAATGTCTCTTCTTTTCTAGATCTGCACTTAAATGTCAGATTGGACTGATTAATCAGTCTGTCATTATCAACCTATAATAGAAAAATATAAATGAATGAATGAACATATATATCTAAAAGTTTAGCTTCCGACTGGTGTTCATGTTGCTCTCCCTGTGTACCGTGGCGGTGGGTCTCACCCAGCACTGGTTTAGTGAGTGGGCTCATGTTGCTCTCCGGAGGATTTGGACCAGAGCAGCTGCAGAGAGACTGTGGCCTGAGCCAGAGAGGGGCTGAGATGGACAGCTATGTTAGAGCTCTCTCTCTCTCTCTCTCACTCACTCACTCACTCACTCACTCACTCACTCACTCACTCACTCACTCACTCACTCACTCACTCACTCACTCACTCACTCACTCACTCACTCACTCACTCACTCACTCACTCACTCACTCACTCACTCACTCACTCACTCACTCACTCACTCACTCACTCACTCACTCACTCACTCACTCACTCACTCACTCACTCACTCACTCACTCACTCACTCACTCACTCACTCACTCACTCACTCACTCACTCACTCACTCACTCACTCACTCACTCACTCACTCACTCACTCACTCACTCACTCACTCACTCACTCACTCACTCACTCACTCACTCACTCACTCACTCACTCACTCACTCACTCACTCACTCACTCACTCACTCACTCACTCACTCACTCACTCACTCACTCACTCACTCACTCACTCACTCACTCACTCACTCACTCACTCACTCACTCACTCACTCACTCACTCACTCACTCACTCACTCACTCACTCACTCACTCACTCACTCACTCACTCACTCACTCACTCACTCACTCACTCACTCACTCACTCACTCACTCACTCACTCACTCACTCACTCACTCACTCACTCACTCACTCACTCACTCACTCACTCACTCACTCACTCACTCACTCACTCACTCACTCACTCACTCACTCACTCACTCACTCACTCACTCACTCACTCACTCACTCACTCACTCACTCACTCACTCACTCACTCACTCACTCACTCACTCACTCACTCACTCACTCACTCACTCACTCACTCACTCACTCACTCACTCACTCACTCACTCACTCACTCACTCACTCACTCACTCACTCACTCACTCACTCACTCACTCACTCACTCACTCACTCACTCACTCACTCACTCACTCACTCACTCACTCACTCACTCACTCACTCACTCACTCACTCACTCACTCACTCACTCACTCACTCACTCACTCACTCACTCACTCACTCACTCACTCACTCACTCACTCACTCACTCACTCACTCACTCACTCACTCACTCACTCACTCACTCACTCACTCACTCACTCACTCACTCACTCACTCACTCACTCACTCACTCACTCACTCACTCACTCACTCACTCACTCACTCACTCACTCACTCACTCACTCACTCACTCACTCACTCACTCACTCACTCACTCACTCACTCACTCACTCACTCACTCACTCACTCACTCACTCACTCACTCACTCACTCACTCACTCACTCACTCACTCACTCACTCACTCACTCACTCACTCACTCACTCACTCACTCACTCACTCACTCACTCACTCACTCACTCACTCACTCACTCACTCACTCACTCACTCACTCACTCACTCACTCACTCACTCACTCACTCACTCACTCACTCACTCACTCACTCACTCACTCACTCACTCACTCACTCACTCACTCACTCACTCACTCACTCACTCACTCACTCACTCACTCACTCACTCACTCACTCACTCACTCACTCACTCACTCACTCACTCACTCACTCACTCACTCACTCACTCACTCACTCACTCACTCACTCACTCACTCACTCACTCACTCACTCACTCACTCACTCACTCACTCACTCACTCACTCACTCACTCACTCACTCACTCACTCACTCACTCACTCACTCACTCACTCACTCACTCACTCACTCACTCACTCACTCACTCACTCACTCACTCACTCACTCACTCACTCACTCACTCACTCACTCACTCACTCACTCACTCACTCACTCACTCACTCACTCACTCACTCACTCACTCACTCACTCACTCACTCACTCACTCACTCACTCACTCACTCACTCACTCACTCACTCACTCACTCACTCACTCACTCACTCACTCACTCACTCACTCACTCACTCACTCACTCACTCACTCACTCACTCACTCACTCACTCACTCACTCACTCACTCACTCACTCACTCACTCACTCACTCACTCACTCACTCACTCACTCACTCACTCACTCACTCACTCACTCACTCACTCACTCACTCACTCACTCACTCACTCACTCACTCACTCACTCACTCACTCACTCACTCACTCACTCACTCACTCACTCACTCACTCACTCACTCACTCACTCACTCACTCACTCACTCACTCACTCACTCACTCACTCACTCACTCACTCACTCACTCACTCACTCACTCACTCACTCACTCACTCACTCACTCACTCACTCACTCACTCACTCACTCACTCACTCACTCACTCACTCACTCACTCACTCACTCACTCACTCACTCACTCACTCACTCACTCACTCACTCACTCACTCACTCACTCACTCACTCACTCACTCACTCACTCACTCACTCACTCACTCACTCACTCACTCACTCACTCACTCACTCACTCACTCACTCACTCACTCACTCACTCACTCACTCACTCACTCACTCACTCACTCACTCACTCACTCACTCACTCACTCACTCACTCACTCACTCACTCACTCACTCACTCACTCACTCACTCACTCACTCACTCACTCACTCACTCACTCACTCACTCACTCACTCACTCACTCACTCACTCACTCACTCACTCACTCACTCACTCACTCACTCACTCACTCACTCACTCACTCACTCACTCACTCACTCACTCACTCACTCACTCACTCACTCACTCACTCACTCACTCACTCACTCACTCACTCACTCACTCACTCACTCACTCACTCACTCACTCACTCACTCACTCACTCACTCACTCACTCACTCACTCACTCACTCACTCACTCACTCACTCACTCACTCACTCACTCATATAGGAGTAGATTAAACAACAGGCCCTAGTGGAAGGCAGAGTAAAATAAATGGGTTTTAAGGCTGGCCTTGAGGGCAGCAAGGGAGACTGAGGCCTTGATGCACCCCGGCAGCTGATTCCACAGGCGGACACACAGTGTGGAAAAAGCATGGTGCCCCATGGTCCACAGACTAGTGTGTGGGATGGAGAGGAGGTTTTGGCTGCCAGACTTGAGTGACCTGGATGCAGGTTGAGGGGAGAGGAGGTCTCATCATAGGTCGGGCCGGAGTGGTTTATGGCCTTGTAGACCAGCAGAAGAACCTTCAAGCTGATCCGCTGGTTTATTGGGAGCCAGTGAAGGGAATGGAGGACTGGGGTGATGTGTTCTGTTTCTCCGGGTTTTGGTGAGGACACAGGCGGCACTGTTCTGGAGGTACTGTAACCTCTGGATGGTTTTGGAGGGAAGGACTGCCAGCAGAGAGTTACAGTAGTCGATGCGGGAACTGACAAATGCATGGACCAGTTTTTCGGCGTCAGACTGGGAGAGTGAGGGTCTGATTTTGGAGATGTTCCTCAGGTGGTAGAAGGAGGTTCGACAGACTGTTCTTATGTGTGCATTGAATGATAGTGATGAGTCCAACTTTACACCCAGGCTGGTGACAAGTGAGGAGAGGGGGATGGTAGGGGGTAGACGAGGAACTAGGGCTGGGTCTGGGGGCTGGTAGGGGGTAGACGAGGAACTAGGGCTGGGTCTGGGGGCTGGTAGGGGGTAGACGAGGAACTAGGGCTGGGTCTGGGGGCTGGTAGGGGGTAGAAGAGGAACTAGGGCTGGGTCTGGGGCCTGGTAGGGGGTAGACGAGGAACTAGGACTGGGTCTGGGGGATGGTAGGGGGTAGAAGAGGAACTAGGGCTGGGTCTGGGGGCTGGTAGGGGGTAGACTGCACCGCTGGGAGCTCTGCAGGACCATCCGTTTATCCATCTGCTGCTGTGGGACTTGTTGTCCGTTTGTCTTCACCCTAAACCCTCAACTTACAATCTTGGTCTAGAAATAGAAACCTACGAGCCTTAAAAGAACACCTGGCAAATTAAATGTCACTGGTGACTGACTGTGAGTTTGTTTTGTTTGTTTGATTTCAATACAGGCGAGAGGCTCGGTCACCATGGCACTCGAAAACAAAACAGAAACTATACCTCAAACCCATCCATCTACATGGACACACTCACTTTAACACTCACTTTAGACACTTTAAACACTTTTAACACTATGGTCGCCAAAAACGCCGTACCACGTCATTCCCCGCCATGCTCGTTCTGCCAAAGACGCCGTACCACGTCTTTGATATCAATATTTCAAAAATCTGTGATCGAAATCATATTTCTCCCCCGGAGACTTGAGATCTACTGTTGATCCCCTCTCAACTCTCCAACGGTTCAAGAGCGCCATCTGGTGGCCGATCGGCGGATAGCCCAGAGCGGAAACAGGAAATGGAAGCTGGTGCTCATTCCAATTCGGTCCGATCACTCGGTAATAGTCCCAGGATAGCAATCCGTTACCAATAACTCGATAAACAACATGATTTGGACGTATATACTATTATACAACCTGGAAATGGATCGCATATTTCTACATCCCATAATAGGAATATTTCTGTTCCACGCTCATCGCCCAACGCTATGAGGAAGCTACGGTAAGATTCAGCGTTATTTTTTAACGTGTTCGATACTAACTGCTCTAATGATCATATCACCCACACTAGATGAATCATCTAACGTTGGCCACGGAATTATAAATGACCCCCCCCCCCATCCGGTCAACATCAGATGATCAGTAGTAACTTCTAGAAGCACGTCCATTTGAAATTTTTTATCTCGCGCAGATTCCTATCAAACTGTATTTGATCATCAATATAATGCATTTGGGGCTATGAATCACGTTCTGGAGAAAGCTGCAGAAAACGATAAAAACATACTTATACTTTAGACCGTATTTTAGTATGAATATGTGAATGAAAAAGTATAACGTTGCTACACCCTGAACAATAGATACTTGACGTTGAATGGGCCATAGTAATGTCAATTTAGCAATACAATTTAAAAAGTTATAGCCCTGCAAAGAAGGTAAACATCCCCATAGACAAATAGAGCTGGCGGAGGATGGTATATTACAGTAAGAATATAAGCCTGGCGATCAAAGTGTTAACACTACACCATATTTTATCTATTTATTACCAAAAGATTTGCACTACTCATTTTAGCATTTTGCATTAAAAAAAGAAAAGTTTGCATTTTGGTACCTCATTGTCTGCATTTGTACTTAGGTTGTATGTATGAAGCACATTCTGAGGGGCTCATACAGAACCAAGCATTTCACTGTAATGTACGTGTAGGCTACCTTATTTTATTTTAAATCTTTATTTCGAACATGTAAATACAAACAATATAAAACAAAAACAAATCATTGATCTCTAGCAATGAAATGGATATTTTTAATTTTTTTATAAAAAAAACTAAAACAAAACTATACCTTATATGTGACAAATAAAACAAAACTTGAACTTGAAACATCCCAATGGGCTGTGAGATGAAGGAATCCTGTGCTGTGCCCTCTATTGTAAAGTTATAATAAAGCATCCAACACATTGATTTCACAGTTTGACTGTTTAGTGAACATTTCCAGGCTTACAGATCAATTCCGGCTGTCATGGCTAAAACTAGCACAACCAAACACGTGATTTTTTTTCCGTAGCCTCTGTTAGCGAAGACCCTCTCTGATTGGTTTAGCTCCGAAGGGTCTCTTCCGCCTTGTACATATATTCTCTGCTTCGAAGTGGTTATGCTTATTAGGCCCTCTTTCGAAGTGGTTATGCTTAGGCCCTCTTTCGAAGTGGTTATGCTTAGAGTTAGGGTTAGGGTTAGCCAATCGGAGAGTGTCTTTTTCTTCTTCGCTGCAATCAAAGAGCGTCTTCGCTCACAGAGGCTACAGAAAAAAATCCCGCCAACCAAACTGCTCCCACTGCTTCTCTATATTGCTCTTGAGGAGTAAAACATAGAGCGCCCTCTGTAGGTCGGAATTAAACATTACCAACTCACTGAATAGAAGGCACATAATGTCACATTACCTCTATGTGGGAGAGTATAATTATGTGTTTCTCTATAATGCATCACTGTGCCTCACTGCATCACTGGCAAAATCTTCCTGGACACTTACATATTTTTTTTTTTTTTTTTTTAACACTTCTCACAATCCTCCTAGACACTTTTCACTTTACATTTTCACACTTATTACTGTACATTTTACTGTATTATTAAAGGATTTCTATTCTATTCTATTCATGTGCTTCCTCCACACAGTGACCTGTCGAAAGGGACTGGACAGCACAACAGTAGCTGCTCATGACTCTGAGATCTACTGCAAGTCCTGCTATGGCAAGAAGTACGGGCCTAAAGGCTACGGGTACGGGCAAGGTGCTGGCTGCCTCAGCTCCGACCCTGCTGTAACAAGGCACACACAGCAGCAGCCTCAGAGGTACGTGTTCTAGCGACGTGTCGGTCGCGAACGAAACGGCTCCTAATTTATGCAAATGACATGTCGTCAGCTTGTGACTGCAACTTGTTCCTGTTCGCGGACGACTCAGCCCTGCTGGTCTCTGACAAGAACAAGTTACAGGTTGAAAAAACCCTCAGCTCGGAACTCGGCAGAATCTGCACCTGGCTCGCTGATAACAAACTATCATTACACCTCATGGGTAAAACAGAGTCCATTATCTTCGGTTCAAATAACAAACTCAGCAAGACAAACGGCTGTTACAGTGGGTGACAATATTGTCACAAGGAAAGATGAAATTATATACCCAGGTTCCATCCTAGAGGCAAATCTTTCCTGTGACAAAATGGCATCCAATGTAATAAAAAAAAGTCAACCAACGAACAAGATTCTTGTACCGGATCTCCTCTTTGGTAAACAAGAATACCCTGAAGACTCTGGCAGGAGCACTCATTCAAGGGTACTACGACTATGCTTGCACCTCATGGTACCAAAGCACCTCAAAGGCGCTAAAAACAAAATTACAAACATCTCAAAACAAACTGGTCACACCTCACCCCTGCCCATTTGATGGCTTAGAGTAGACGACAGAGTACAGCAACTTGCAATGGGCCTGGTCTACAAGATACACTATACCACCAAGGTACCCATGTACATGTCAAAATACTTCCCAAAGGTCAGTGAATACCATGATCACCAGAGGGAGCTCCACAAATCATGTGCAACCCATATATTCGGCTCAAACAAGGGACTTAACACGTTTCGCAATTATGCCACATCAATGTGGAACGCCCTACCCACAGCTGTAAAGGAATGTGAATCACTACCCACCTTCAAAACCACTCTCAAAGAGCACCTACGGGAGGCTGCAATTCGTTTTTATTGGGTCGCCAATTTTTTTTTTTATTATTAAAAGAAATTAACAAAAAAATATATATAATACTTTTTTTTAAAATAAAAAAGCTGTAGATGTGTTGATTCAGTTTGGCACCATATACTTATGTGAATATGGGTTTTCTACTCTAGCATACCTGAAAAACAAATACAGAAACAGACTAAATGCTCAGCATGACCTCAGAATAGCACTTTCAAAAACCAAGCCCAGAATAGATCTGCCGGTTGAAAACTTCAACCAGCCACATACCTCTCATTAGATCAGCTCTATCTTTAATCTTTCAAAATGTTCAGTTGCTATTGCATGCACTCGTCTGTGTTTCACTACACACATGAGTGGAGTGCATGCTTACCAACTGTTAGTGTGCAACACTACTATCACCGACATCTAAGAAGGGAGATCCCCCCTTGAATGGCCCTTCTAAGGTTTCTCTCCTCCATTGTTAGGTTTTAGTGAGTTTTTCCTTACCTTCGCGTGGGGTATGTCTGGGAGTGTTTGCATTCATTCATTTATTTTGCATTTATTTTAAATTTGTTGGACCTTATGGCAGTTAGTCACAGTAAAAGTGCACCTAGTAAAAGTGAGATAATTGACAATATCAAAACATGCTAGGGCTGTACCGAATAGTTCGAAGCTTCGTTCATAATGTTGACATTCGAATTCTAAATCAACATAAAAAATTGTAATTTATGAAAAAAAAAATAAAAGAAAAAAATTTACATTTGAATTTGCCAAGGTATGGCGAGTGCCATACCTTGCCATACCAAAACGACGCCCCTGCCTTATGGTGTTCTTGTTTTGTTCTTGACTTATTGTTATGTTTCTTCTTGACTTGTTTAAAGAAGACGTGTCCGGCCCATGGGGACATTAACGTGTGTTGTCGGGCCTTACAAATACATTTGATTTGATTTCATTTCATTGTGCCATAGATGAAATATTATACCCCTTCTAGCATGATGTCAGGTCAGTAGAATTTTTAAATAAGTCAGTACAAATTAATCAGAATGTTGCTCAATGTTGGGGTTTAAGGTTGAGGGACGGAGGGAGGGGGTAAGAAATGGAGAGTTGAAAAAGGGGTGAGAAATAGAAAGGAGAGTAGAACATGTTTGTTCATTTAAAAATTGTACAAAATTGTATGTACATATGTTATGAGGTGGTGAGCAACTTAACATTACACTCTGATTATTGCTGTGATGTACTTTTATAATTAAATAACTACATTTCATATACATTTGAAATTCATGGTTTGTTGTGTTCTTTATCAGTAGTTTATAAATGTATGTTATGGCGATTCATGATGTATTTTTGTAAGTTTGGGTCCCGGGGAAACATCAAATTTCTCTTTTGGGTCTCGAGCTGAAAAAGTTTGGGAACCCCTTAGATTTTTATATCTGTATGTTGTGTATGTCATAAATGTTATGATGAATTGAAAATGGGGGACCCTGATGTAAACAAGACGAAAGTCTTTCTCTGGTCTGCATCCCCTTAACAATTGTGTGTATTGAGCCGTACTGTATTGTACCCATTCTGCAATCTGTTGATAACATTTTCAATCAATCAATCAATCAATCTTAGAGCCGACTCTTTGAAGTGAACGACGGGAGCCGGCTCCTGATTGGGAGCCGATTAGTTTTATTTAAAAATATATATATCTTAGCACTCTGCTCCATGTTGAGTATGTAAATAAAGCCGTATAAATAATAAACATTTGATATTAATGCATGTTTTCTTTACATTAGTAATTCATTTGACACATAATCTTACATTATTTTTAGTAATAAATTAATTTAAGCAACAAAGAAATCTGAGGAGCCACTTGGGAGCCTAAATGGTAAATAGTGCATTTATATAGCACTTTTATCCAAAGCGCTTTACAATTTGTTCCTCACATTTTACCCATTCACTCACTCACCGATGGCGGAGGCGACCATGCAAGGTGCCAACCGGCTCATCGGGAGCAATTAGGGGTTAAGTGTCTTGCTCAAGGACACATCGACACGCTGCCCGGGAATCGAACCGGGAACCTCCGGATTGCCAGACGACTTCTCTACCTCCCGAGCCGGCTCTCTAAAGTAAAAAGAGCGGGAATTCCTATATGTTCTGCACCCTTTGGGTCTCATTCTCCAAGGACTTACGACAAAAAGGGCTTTCTCTTAGGGCCATTTGAGACCTTTTCGGGACGATTTTGGGATTCACCAACCATCCCAATAAAACATATATAATTAATATTATATTATAATATATTGTCTATATTCATGTCTTGCCCGAAAAGGTCTCAAATGGCCCTAAGAGAAAGCCCTTTTTGTCGTAAGTCCGTTGGAGAATTGTCTGGATAAATGTAATCAATTTAAAAGTTCTTAGTGTACGCACTACCATGAGAAGACACTGCATCTCAATATGTGGAGTGAAACTGTGGAACAGTCTGAATGTGGTGCTAAAGCAATGTCCAAATATGAGACAATTCAAACAGATTTATAAGGAAATGATGTTCACGAGGTACAGGGATGAGGAAGGGACTTGATATTCACGGGTGTTTACATTTTTATTTTATTTCTTTCATGTTTTACATATCGTTTTTTTTTTTTGCATATATTTGTTTTGAAATGTTTTAAATTAGTACACTAATTTGAGTAGTGGAAAAGGGGTAGGATTAAATAAGTGTACTGTATACTTCTTCCTACTCCTTTTCAAACATGTAAATTGAGTTATGTTTTGCTTTTGTTTAGTTATTTATTTAGTTTGAGTTATGTTTGACTTTTGTTTAGTTATTTATTTAGTTGGAGTTATGTTTTACTTTTGTTTAGTTATTTATTTTGTTTGTATTCATTTACATGTTCGAAATAAAGACTTCAAATCAACTCAAAATCAAATCAAATAAATACACGTCAAAGGCGTATCTCCTTGTCCTTGACTTCGTTTTGATTACATGTATTTGTCTCCTAGCTCTAAAGAACGGCCAGCAACCCCCGACTCAAATCCCAGCAGCAGTGGCCAGAAGTTTGGTAGTTCAGACCACTGCTGCCCCCGGTGTTCAAAGGCTGTGTACGCAGCGGAGAAGATCATGGGAGCAGGGAAGGTAGTGCTTATCTTTTACTCTTGGGTTCCATAATTCAACCCCGATATACTTAGCTCTGCTTTGGCACACACAGAAGTAAATTTTTTCCTGGTGTGTGTATATATGTGTGTGTGTGTATGTATGTGTGTGTATCATATGTATGTGTGTTTTTGTCTTTGCACACAGTCTTGGCATAAAACCTGCTTCCGTTGTGCCTTGTGTGGCAAGAGTTTGGAGTCGACCACAGTGACGGACAAAGATGGAGAGCTGTACTGTAAAAGTAAGCACACGCACACAAACATATACACACACATAAACATATACACACACACATATACATATACACACACACATATACACACAGACATATACACACACACAAACACACACCAGGGTTCCCACAGACATTGCCAAATTAAATTCAAGGACTTTCAAGTACTTTCCTAAGCACTATTTTTCATTTTAAATGAAAATGACACACACACACACATACACATACTCACATGATCCAATAAGTTCCCTTTCCCATTCATAATAATGGTTATAATAGACCACCACCACCAATAGGGAGCAATTACTAAGCATGTCTGCTGGATTACACCAGAGCACCTCCACCAGCCCTCCTCCCAGTGTCTGCTGGATCACACCAGAGCACCTCCACCAGCCCTCCTCCCAGTGTCTGCTGGATCACACCAGAGCACCTCCACCAGCCCTCCTCCCAGTGTCTGCTGGATCACACCAGAGCACCTCCACCAGCCCTCCTCCCAGTGTCTGCTGGATCACACCAGAGCACCTCCACCAGCCCTCCTCCCAGTGTCTGCTGGATCACACCAGAGCACCTCCACCAGCCCTCCTCCCAGTGTCTGCTGGATCACACCAGAGCACCTCCACCACCAGCCCTCCTCCCAGTGTCTGCTGGATTACACACCAGAGCACCTCCTCCAGCCCCCCTCCCAGTGTCTGCTGGATCACACCAGAGCACCTCCACCAGCCCTCCTCCCAGTGTCTGCTGGATTACACCAGAGCACGTCCCCCAGCCCTCCTCCCAGTGTCTGCTGGATTATTACACCAGAGCACCACGTCCCCCAGCCCTCCTCCCAGTGTCTGCTGGATTATTACACCAGAGCACCACGTCCCCCAGCCCTCCTCCCAGTGTCTGCTGGATCACACCAGAGCACCTCCACCAGCCCTCCTCCCAGTGTCTGCTGGATCACACCAGAGCACCTCCACCAGCCCTGAGTCCCAGTGTCTGCTGGATCACACCAGAGCACCTCCACCAGCCCTCCTCCCAGTGTCTGCTGGATCACACCAGAGCACCTCCCCCAGCCCTCCTCCCAGTGTCTGCTGGATCACACCAGAGCACGTCCTCCAGCCCTCCTCCCAGTGTCTGCTGGATCACACCAGAGCACCTCCACCAGCCCTGAGTCCCAGTGTCTGCTGGATCACACCAGAGCACCTCCACCAGCCCTCCTCCCAGTGTCTGCTGGATCACACCAGAGCACCTCCACCAGCCCTCCTCCCAGTGTCTGCTGGATTACACACCAGAGCACCTCCTCCAGCCCCCCTCCCAGTGTCTGCTGGATCACACCAGAGCACCTCCACCAGCCCTCCTCCCAGTGTCTGCTGGATTACACCAGAGCACGTCCCCCAGCCCTCCTCCCAGTGTCTGCTGGATCACACCAGAGCACGTCCCCCAGCAGCCCTCCTCCCAGTGTCTGCTGGATTATTACACCAGAGCACCTCCACCAGCCCTCCTCCCAGTGTCTGCTGGATCACACCAGAGCACCTCCACCAGCCCTCCTCCCAGTGTCTGCTGGATCACACCAGAGCACCTCCACCAGCCCTCCTCCCAGTGTCTGCTGGATTACACCAGAGCACCTCCACCACCAGCCCTCCTCCCAGTGTCTGCTGGATTACACCAGAGCACCTCCCCCAGCCCTCCTCCCAGTGTCTGCTGGATCACACCAGAGCACGTCCCCCAGCCCTCCTCCCAGTGTCTGCTGGATCACACCAGAGCACCTCCACCAGCCCTCCTCCCAGTGTCTGCTGGATCACACCAGAGCACCTCCACCAGCCCTCCTCCCAGTGTCTGCTGGATCACACCAGAGCACCTCCACCAGCCCTCCTCCCAGTGTCTGCTGGATCACACCAGAGCACCTCCACCACCAGCCCTGAGTCCCAGTGTCTGCTGGATCACACCAGAGCACCTCCACCAGCCCTCCTCCCAGTGTCTGCTGGATTACACCAGAGCACCTCCACCAGCCCTCCCAGTGTCTGCTGGATCACACCAGAGCACCACCTCCAGCCCTCCTCCCAGTGTCTGCTGGATCACACCAGAGCACGTCGTCCACCAGCCCTCCTCCCAGTGTCTGCTGGATCACACCAGAGCACCTCCACCAGCCCTCCTCCCAGTGTCTGCTGGATCACACCAGAGCACCTCCACCAGCCCTCCTCCCAGTGTCTGCTGGATCACACCAGAGCACCTCCACCAGCCCTCCTCCCAGTGTCTGCTGGATCACACCAGAGCACCTCCACCAGCCCTCCTCCCAGTGTCTGCTGGATCACACCAGAGCACGTCGTCCACCAGCCCTCCTCCCAGTGTCTGCTGGATCACACCAGAGCACGTCCTCCAGCCCTCCTCCCAGTGTCTGCTGGATCACACCAGAGCACGTCCTCCAGCCCTCCCCCCAGTGTCTGCTGGATTACACCAGAGCACCTCCACCAGCCCTCCTCCCAGTGTCTGCTGGATCACACCAGAGCACGTCCTCCAGCCCTCCCCCCAGTGTCTGCTGGATTACACCAGAGCACCTCCACCACCAGCCCTCCTCCCAGTGTCTGCTGGATCACACCAGAGCACCTCCACCACCAGCCCTGAGTCCCAGTGGACGGGATTCATGGAAATCCAGGGATGACTTAGACACTCAAGATTCTTTATCCGACAGACAAAATAATAACCATTGGTATTTGTTTATTATTTATAAAGCCCTACTTGGTAGATTGCCACCTTATCTCTCGTCTATGCTGCTCTGGAACGCGGAACACGCTCCAGTGATCGTCTGGGTCTTCAGGTTCTAGAACTAATCTTGGCAAGACTGCTTTCTGCATCAGTGCAGCGCAAATCATGGAACCTATTACACAACGTGACCTGCAACTAAGCACTCGTGTCTTTTGGACGTTTTAGATTTTCAATCTATAACCGTCCATCATCAACATGTAGTTGTTTCTGCTCATTGCTCTTGCTTATGAACTTTATTATTATTATTATTATTATTATTATGTATTGATGATTGATCTATTGTTTTAAATTGATTGTGTCCCGTTACATGTGATGCTCTGTACTCGATGGTCTCCCACACTTGAAACCGAAAGTACTTAGCCGCTCCCCTCCGACAAAACTGTAGTTTTCCCCCCACACAGCGTGGGAAATAACACAGCTGCACTATCTAACAATAATTAACATATTTACAAGTCGTATTCAGTTTTGCAAATAAGGAGAGAGAACATTTCAAAGCACTCAAAATTGCCAATATCTCCATTTCGACCCATTTCTGAATTGCGTGGCATTTGGGGGATTTTCTGAAGAATCGTGAGCTCCTTGACCCTTTCACTGCCACACTTGTAAAGGGTTAACCTTCTGTAGTGTGGCAGTGGAAGGGTTAACCTTCTGTAGTGTGGCAGTGAAAGGGTTAACCTGCTGCAGTGTGGCAGTGAAAGGGTTAACCTGCTGTAGTGTGGCAGTGAAAGGGTTAACAACAACCCCGGTTCACATAATGACCCGAGTCAGGGTCTCATCTGAAGGACAGCGATTCCTTTGTTGACCTCATGAGGGAGGAGTGGTGGTGAAAGACGGGGTGTGACAGTTAAACGTGTTAAAGCTAAAGTGTCTTTTGACGTGAAGTTGTTATTCACTTCCTCTTTTCGTTGTCTCTCACCAATATCTTTCCCTTTTCTTTATCTCTCCAGTGTGCTAGGCTAAAAACTTTGGCCCAAAAGGAAGAGGATTGGGGAATTTGATCCCGGAATGAGCATGTGTTCGGTTTGTTTTCAGACTACTGTGTTGTAGAACAACTGCATTCATTAAGAGACATGAGACACACCTTAGTAGTAATATAGTTTGACACAATACTTAATAGCATTTCATGACAGCCCATTTAAAAAACTAATGCTGCTCAACTAATTGTACATCATTAAGTACAGTGTAATTACACAAAGATGATTTGTGGCAAATGTTAGTTGTGAGTTGATTGCCATTGCCTTACGTTGTCTGTTAAAACATGTTACCATCACTTAACAGGATCCTCTCTGCATTTAAGAAATAAGCCAGTGTAGTCATTTGAATAAGCAAGATGATGGTAATGAACAAATGTATTGTGTTAATGTCCTCAAACTATCGTCTGTGCAGCCCTCCACATGAAGCTCGGCATTAAAAAGGCACAAATATAGGATGAAGTCTTAGTCAACATACATTGGAGAGTTAGTCTCTTATTATAGGAGGAGAGAAAAAAATATTATTCTAGAGAATTAGAACTCTTTTCAATGTATATACATTTTGCATTTTAATTCCATTAAAAAAAAAATGTATTTGCAGTTTTATTCAGTTTCCGTCAGTGATTCCTGGATACAAGGGTTGTCTGGCCACCACAATGTGTTTATTTATATTCAACAGGTATGAACCTTTGCACATTTAGATTTTTCTTCCAGCTTGAAACTACCATTCGATTTTACTCTGAAATCTGAATTAAACCACACATTATACACATTGATGCAAGATGTATAATGTATATAGTAATAAGATTACATCTTGCGTGCCTATTTCCAATGGAATGTCCCTTTACTGTAAATTCGTTACTGCAGCTAGCTGCCTTACATTACAATGCCAGCCTGGATGAAAGACCAGGGGAACCGGTCCAGCTGGTGACTGAGGAGGCCCCACATGACCTGAAGACAGGAGCTCCACACGTACACCATGAGTGCTTTCAATGCCAGAAACCATTCTATGGTTTCCAGACACATCCTCTCTTTGACATGGCCCCACAGATACAGAATATGCAGAGACAAAAGAAAATCAAAAGTATATGTATATATATATATATATGAGAACACAACCATATACATATATCCCAAACATCACATTGTGTCAGAACAATGTCGAAACAATTGAAGTACATATTCTCTTTCCATCATACAGTGTACCCATCCACACACACATACAGTATATATATAAATAATATAAATCTAAATGAAAATACATGTAATAGTAAAGATGTTTTTAGCATGGTCTTTTTTATACATCTTTACATTTACACAAGTCAAATTCAAAACATATTATTGGTAAATGAGGTATGAAGATAGGTCCATGTGCATACAGATTTGAATATCCGTTTACATAAGCCATTATTTCTCACATATTACTATATTTCTAGGTGAAGATGGTGAGAAATAAATAAATACAAAATAATAAATTGTGAGTATATTATATAATGAGCATATCTGCATAAACAGCATATTTTCTGGAGTCAGTCATTTTTTACAGGTACCCAATTATGATGCATGCACATCCCCAATTCCCTCTACCCCGAGTTGCTCTAGTTTGTACAGAGTCAAATGTACACCAAACAGAATGAGGCACAGTAACTCCATTCCAAAGTGCAAAATATCTTGCATTTATTCCAGTATCCAGTGCAATGAGCGGATAGCATGACTTTTGAGGGGAGGGGGGGGGGGGGGGGGGGGGGTTACCAACGATAACAAGCAATACCTACAACAAGAACTGTATTGCGTCATCTTTCTAAAACATGACATGTTATCTGGCCTGGCTGACGAGAGGCTGCTGACAGGGAACTGAACCTGCTGACAGAGAACTGAACCTGCTGACAGAGAACTGGACCTGCTGACAGAGAACTGAACCTGCTGACAGAGAACTGGACCTGCTGACAGAGAACTGGACCTGCTGACAGAGAACTGGACCTGCTGACAGAGAACTGGACCTGCTGACAGAGAACTGGACCTGCTGACAGAGAACTGGACCTACTGGACCTGGGGGCAGAGTTCTGGACCTGGGGGCCTACTGGACCTGGGGGCAGAGTTCTGGACCTGGGGGCAGAGTTCTGGACCTGGGGGCAGAGTTCTGGACCTACTGGACCTGGGGGCAGAGTTCTGGACCTGGGGGCAGAGTTCTGGACCTACTGGACCTGGGGGCAGAGTTCTGGACCTGGGGGCAGAGTTCTGGACCTACTGGACCTGGGGGCAGAGTTCTGGACCTGGGGGCAGAGTTCTGAACCTACTGGACCTGGGGGCAGAGTTCTGGACCTACTGGACCTGGGGGCAGAGTTCTGGACCTGGGGGCAGAGTTCTGGACCTACTGGACCTGGGGGCAGAGTTCTGGACCTACTGGACCTGGGGGCAGAGTTCTGGACCTACTGGACCTGGGGGCAGAGTTCTGGACCTGGGGGCAGAGTTCTGGCATGTGGCTCAATGTGTGTTAAATTGCCCAGAAGAATCATCTGGACTGAAAAACAAGAGAACACGGTTCTGATAAAGGTCCCGTCGAGACTGCATGCCCTGGGTCCAAATAAAAGCCAGTTACAAAGAGAGGCACCAGAATGCTATATCCAAGCAGCACACAGTAGTGGTCATTCGTTAATAAACACATGCCTTATACAAAAGTCATAAAACATACATACTTTATTTTTTTTTTTAGATCCTTCCTTTGAAAATATGATAAAAATATAGACCGACGTGTTTATAAAAACAATTACAAACCTCATATACAAATGAGGGTCTCAAGGTCGGTGTGTCGCCTTCACCCCAAAACGAGCATGGGTTTCTGATTTCCCCTCTTGCCTATTTCCTAGTCAAGTATCAGAGGCTGCAGCAGCCAGGCTGCACACCAAGCCACGGGACAAACCACTCGCATCGTGCCGTCGTTCCCTTCCAGTGGTCTCTTCACAAAGAGGAGGTTTAAAAAAATAAATAGGCTCTTCTGGTCCCCTTTGGTCCAGCAGAACCAACTGTGGACTTGTAACCTTTCTGGGACCCGGGGGTTTCATCAGGATCATCAGACCATGTCGGGGTAGCCGTGCTGGTCGCGGCCGAGCGGCAGCTGCTGGGTCCAGTCGATCAGCGCCGGCTTGAACAGCCCGCAGCAGCGCAGCTGGAAGAAGGACACCAGGTTCCGTACGACGCCCATGCTGGGGGGGGGGGGGGGGGGGACACGGGTTTGAATAGAAGTACTTTATTGATCCAGAGGGAAATTCAGCACTACAAATCGGTCACAATAAACATTTAGGTGAGGGCTTTACCCAATAGTTCGAAGCTTCATTCATAACATTCAAATTTTATTTTGATTTGTATATTTTTGTGCGTCTATTCATTCTGATTAAACCAATGGGGGGGGGGGGTTTCTTCACAGTTGCAGATAACGATTAGGCTACACTAATATTATAGTATTATACTATTATAGTATATGACTAGTCATAAACATTTTAAATAAAACATTTATCATAAATGATGTAGCCTATCTACAAGACCAACCGTGCCCTTATTGGATTATTTATGTTGACGAAACTGACGAGTTATATTCATTAAAGAAAGTTTGATTTAATAAAAAATACTCATTTAATCAGATGAATCACTTTATTCAAATTGAGGATCTAAAATAAGAATAGAAATACAGTCAACGATATACATTCTAAAATATACAGCCAAAGATATACAGTAAAAATGTAAAATATAGATGTAAAATGTCCAGGAACAGTTTATATGGTTACTCTGTGCTCAGTAATCGTTATATAAGTCCGATGGCTGTTGGAATGATCTTGGGAAGTCCTTCATCCCAACAGCCATCTGCATATTTAAAACCCAGAAGAACGTCACAAGGAATGTCAAGAAGGTCTCCCGTTTAATGAACTCACTTGTATGGATTCTGTCGGAGAGAGATGGATTGTGTGTTGAGTTTTCTCTGGTGCTGCATTAGGTTGGTTCTCTCTGCCGTGGTTAGTCCCAGGAACGCGATCTGTTCACAGGCCGAGGAGGAGGAATACATTAGGGATGTAAACGGTTAACCAATTCATTGTTAACTGCCAGTAAGGATCTTTTTATCGACTTATCCAGTCATCAGTTAATTGTTCCTATTCCCCCATTGCCCTGGTGTATGTAAAAGTATGGGTACAAGTATCTGGCTAAAAACACACTCGAGTAAAAGTTAAAAAGTTTCTACTTTTAAATATACTTACTAAAAAGTAAAAAAATAAAAAATGTAATTCCGGGGCAATGAATTGAATGAAATGTTCCGTTTCGTCCTCTTCATCACTCGTACTATCGTTTGTGGCCATCTTCTGTAGCTCGTCACTCTGACTGTCTATTCTTCTGATAGCAGGTGTTTAATCAAAGCAGGTGTTTAATCATAGCAGGTGTTTAATCAAAGATCTCCACTTTCTAGTCTTGCACATGGACCAATCAGCATGGGTATGGGCGGGTTAATTTTCCATTGATGGGGATTTGATTGGCTGTTTTTAAATAAAGTGCGGACGCAGGATTAATTACGTTAACGTTAGTTCAACCAGAGAAACAAATATACTAATTAAAATGGCTGGACCTGCTAGATTTGTACTTTGTAGGTCTGCATTTTAAATGTAAGGAGTAAAAAGTATGTATTTTCTTCTCTGAAATGTAATTGAGTAAAAGTACAAGTATATAAACCTAATAATACTTGAGTAAAGTACAAATCCCCAAAAACATTAAGTATTGTAACAAAGTACAATTACTCAAGTACTTTACACCACTGGTCATATGTTTTGAGACCTCAGGGTCCAACAAGAGGAGGTCTGGAGAGACATTCACAGTATAAAGTTACTAAACTCCAACCCACACATCAGACCAAAACAACAAACTAAACAAAGTGCAGTAAACCAAGCGAGGCTCTTTTGCCTAGAGGTCCCCATTTGATGGCATTACAGATTCTACCTAGATCCTAGGGGCGACAGTGCTGCTCGGGAGGTAGAGCAGTCGTCTGGTAATCCGGAGGTTCCCGCTCCTCCCGGGCAGCGTGTGTCGAAGTGCCCTTGAGCAAGACACTTAACCCCCTAACTGCTCCCGATGAGCAGGTCGGCACCTTGCCTGGTTGCCTCCGGTGTATGAATGTGTAAAATGTGAGAAAAAAATTGTAAAGAGCTTTGGATCAAAGCTGCTATATAAATGCACCATTTACCCATAACCCTTAGTCCTTTAGTAAGAATAGGATATGTATAGATATAGTAGTTATGCTGCTGGACAGTATGACTACTACCATACTGTCTTTATACCTGTATCACTGTACATATTATACTACAACTCTGTACATACATCGGATATAGCACTACACTCCGTATTACTCATTTTGTATATTTTGTACCCAGTTTAAATCACCTGTACATTGTATATCGTTGTTGCACTTTACTGCTACATTTGCTTACAGTACAACTTTTCATTGTACTGTACTTGTGCTGTATAATGACATATGCCATTATATTATATCTCCATTAAATGTTTTATTCCACCTTTTTATTTTATCCTACTGTAATCGTCTGTCCGTTAATGTCGCGCCAAAAACGACCAAATAAAATTCCTTGTATGTGAAAACTACTTGGCAATAAAGACCTTTCTGATTCCGACATTTGAATCTAATCCAATACCAAAAGACTTGGGATATATTTTGTCCACAGAAGTAGCAACATGGTCTCTCTCTCTCTCTCTCAAACACACACCTGGTACAGCTGTCCCAACAGGACCATGGAGGACCAGGAGGTGTGGTAGAAGGCCAGCCAGAAGCAGCAGAGAACCCAGGGAGAGCAGGCCACCAGGTTGGACAGAACGCCCCACACGCCCTGCTCCTGATAGTGCACCGGACAGTGGGTCCACCAGTCTGAAAACACAGCACAGTCAGGCAAGTCTGCAAGCAAGAAGTAGCAAGTTGCACCTAAAAGGAATCCGTCTTAGTCATTTGGTGCATCAACATTAACAGACAATATCAACACTTACAAAGCAAGTAAAGAAAAAAGTAAAATAAAAAATTGAATATATAAACTAAATTAGAATACAAATACAATATAAATAATCGACCATTTTATCTTACCTCATTTTATATTTCATCTTACTACTACTTGTATTCATTGTCGTTGAGCTCGAAACACAAACATGGCATTACCTGCAATGCCCCTGTATTGTTGTGTATTTGACAAATAAAGAACTTGATATAGGACAGGGCTGTACAATTGTGCAGGATTGTTGTATAATATATAAAAATAAATGGGCGGCTACGTGGCGTAGTGGGCAAGGCGCTCGCCACGAATGGCGGAGACGCTGGGCTTGCCTGTTAAGAGCCCAGCGCTCCACATTGCTTTCAGTTTAGCTGGTCGTTCATACTAATACACATTGGCCGTATTAGGGGGTGGGAAACTGATGGGTGGGGATCGGGCGTTGTGGACAGCGACTCCTACAGGTCGGTTGGTGCGCCTGCACAGTAGAATCAGGAAGTGTCTGGGGCAGCGTGAGCCTCCCACGCGTTACTCCTCGCCACTGAGAGATCGAGCTGCGCAGGTGAAAAGATGAGACTGCTGTTACCTCAAGTACCGGAGGGGACTTGTGCTATGTATGACTTAGTCCACATTGCAGCCGGCTTGTGGGAGGCAAGAAACAGCGTTCGTGACGGGAGGGTTGAATTGGATGATACGAAATTGGGATGATAGAAAATGGGAGAAAAAGTGGATCAAAAAAAAATATATAAAAATAAATTAGAATACAAAACACAGTGGAATAGAATACATAACAGAGCTGTGCAGTTGTGCAGCATTGTGCAAAACATGACTTTGTCTTTATCCTCTCGGGTTCGTCTCGTCCAGCGAGAACACTCGGGACCGATGGCGCTGACCAGGCTTCACACAGACATTGCAAAATGAAATTCAAGGACTTAAGGACTTTTCCAAGCACCGTTTTTCATTTTAAAAGGGCATTTAAAATGATACAATTCACTTTTAAATGCTGTTTTTTATTGAAAGAAAATCTGATCCAATATTTATGGCTTAAAGTTAAAACCAATTTAATTTCGGATGATTAGTTACACTTTAAGATTAAACAATTTTATTTCTTGATTCAGATTTTTTTTTATCATGGATGAACAAAGCTTGGTGTATTTGAATTTCAATGACTTATTAAGCACCTTGTTAAAAAAATTGGCTGTTTTCAAGGAATTCCAGGCCTCGACTTGTTTTTGGGTAAAAAATCTACCACTTTAAGCACTTCAAGGACCTTGTGCGAACCGTGGCTTCCTGTACGTCAGCCTCACTTACACACGAGGCAGCCGTAGATCGTCCATGCGCCCAGCGCCATGAGACACCCCAAGAACAGGACGAAGAAGTGGTGGTTCCTGGCCCCTGGAGAGACAAACACACTTTGCTAAAGACAACGTATTGCAATCAACTCACAACAAGCCCCGTTACGCTGCGACAACCAACACATGGTCATGTCTGTCGTCATGTCCGTCGTCATGTCCGTCGTCTCCTACCTATGCAGCCATTGGTACAGACGGAGTGGTGGTCCTGCTTTGCCACACAAGCGTCACAAGCGATGCAGTGATTGGTTCTCATGGGTTTCTTTATCTGTAAAAAAATATATATATATAATAATTATACATTATGACAAGTATAATAAATGAAACACTTTTTTTTAACCCTTTCACTACCACACTATAGACGGTTAACCTTCTGTAGTGTGGTAGTGAAAGGGTTAACAGTCTGTAGCGTGGTAGTGAAAGGGTTAAAGTGTATCAAATAAAACGGCGGTGGTTATTAAACTCGTCAACATTATGGGAAATGCGCTTACAGTCTTCTCCAGAGTCAGACAAGAAGAATATGGATATCAATTTCTAGAATTCCATCCGGCTGCAAGCTAGCCTAGCACAGCACAAATGAATGGAAGCGGATACGGACCATTAGCCTAGTTTCAAACTGCGGAAGAGGTGTTTTTGGCCAACAGCTAGGCCAACTCCATACCCGCTTCATTAATCTGTGCCAAGCTAGGATGGCTCGAGAGCTTTCTCCTGATTTCTTTTTATCAATCTTCTTGTCCGACTTTGGAGAAAATGGTAGTGTGTTCCTACAAACTGGATCGCTGGAGCGTTTAAAACTAGAGATTATCCGGCTGTGATGGTCCTACCCTCCCACTACCTTTACCATACAAAGAAGCATCCTTTAAAACACAATGTTGGTTCAATTTGTGTCAATGGGTGATTTTGTATTAGGATTATAAAACAAAAAAAGGTAATTTTCTTCCTTCTCATAACTACCCAGTGCAGGTTCGTTCATGTCTTCAGTGGCACGTTAACCCTTTCACCACCACACTACAGAAGGTTAACCCTTTCACCGCCACACTACAGACGGTTAACAGTCTGTCGTGTGGCAGTGAAAGGGTTAACCCTTTGTCGTGGGTTAACCATTTGGTAGTGTGGTCGTGAAAGGTTAACCATCCGTGTCGTGTGGTAGTGAAAGGGTTAACCTTCTGTATCGTCGCAGTGAAAGGGTTAACCATTTGGTGGTGAAAGGGTTAAGTAGATCCCGGTGTCTCACCATACAAGACGTGCAGAAGATCCGAGGGTCCAGACAGCCCGCCTCAGCCAGCATCAACACGCTCTGGCAGGGCACAAAATGGGCAGTGTGATGTCCTGATCGCTATACACAATAACATTCATCATCAGCATTCATATTATCACCGTTGGTATTATTACAAAATCATTTCAATATTAACCCTTTTCACTACCACACTACATGAATGTTAACCCTTTCACTACCCCACTACAGACGGTAACCGTCTGTAGTGGGGTAGTGAAAGGGTTAACCTTCTGTTGTGTGGTAGTGAAAGGGTTGACCCTTTGTCGTGTGGCAGTGGAAGAGTTTACCCTTCTGTATTGTCACTGTGAAAGGGTTAACCATTTGGTAGTGTGGCGGTGAAAGGATTAAGAGGTTATTTATTTATGAAATAATAAAACAAAGTCAGACATCTTATTTCACATATTGACCAAAAACAAGCAAATAACTAAAACTATTATTACAGAGATGAAAAAGAGAGAAGATTGTAAGATTGTTGACTAGTCATCTCCAAATAATTGGTTATATGAATAATACGAAATAAACCAACTCTCAACTAGTGTCGTCACGATACCAACATGTTGACTTCGATGCAGATACCAGCCTAAGTATCACGATACCGGTTTCTAAAACGATACCATGGCAAAAACCAAAAAAATATCAGGAAAAGTTATGGAATATAATATTAAAATGACAGAACATGGAAACATTTTTATAAAACAGTGCCGACACTCTCGACACGCCCACAGTTAGGACATCCAAAACCCGACCAATCTTTCGCTGTCGACTAAAAACACACTTCTTCTATCAATACCTGAAACTAAAATATATATATATATTCTTTTAAATATCTAACCCTAACTAACCTTACTGTCATGCACTTGTCCTAATAAACTAACCTACACTGTAGCACTCAACACTTTGATGAACATTGTTACTCAGCTAATAGAGTTGTACCCTTCCTGATGACTTGTCGTACAGAACTTGTAAGTCACTTTGGATAAAGCGTCAGCTAAATCAGTGGTTCCCAAAGTCGGGGTCGCGACCCAAAGGTGGGCCGCGAGCAGCCACGGGAGGGCCGTGAGATGATTTCCAAAAAAAAAAAAAAAAAAAAAAAAATTCAGGCCACTGAACTTAGAAGCAGGCCAGGACAGTGTTTCTAGTTGTATTCTAAAATTCTATTCTATTGTATTCTAAAATGTGACTATATGGTTTTATATTAACTTAATAAATAAACAAAAACTCAACTTATTTCAACGAACATTTCAAACTAAATAACAGATTATGCACATAAAACGCTGAAAACAACCGAAGCAATAATAGTATTTTAATGAGGCTATTATTATTATCATTATTATTTTGCAACAAGTTAGCCCACTCATAAATAGCACATATAAATTAATAACTAACTTGAACTAACTTAATAGGATTGAAGTGATATTTGGCTTAAAAAATCGGTCGCCTGACAAAAAAAAAAGAAAAAAAAAAAGCCTGACGATGTGCATTGGGCCGCGGCTCTCTGACGCCTTATTTTCTGGGTCCCGGCCTGAAAAGTTTGGGAACCCCTGAGCTAAATGACTAAATGTAAAGCATGCGCTCTCTCTCTCTCTCTCTCTACCATTTTCTTCTCCTCCTCGGTGGTCTTGACGAAGCCGGGGTCAGTCCTGCAGGCGCGCAGGTAATAGTAGAGCAGCGCTGCTGCGTTCACGCTGAACAGGACCTGGACTGTGGCGCTGGGACCATGTGGAGGAGGGTTAAGGAATACTGGTCCGCTTCAACAACATGCAGGGAGAAACAGCCCAAAAGGCACAATCTAATGCAGGATAAGTGAACGTGATTGTGTGTGAACATGTGTGCCGGTCTGCTGAAAGATATCCCATTTAGTTGTATGCGTTTCTGTGAACGTGTTTATCTCTTAGGAATGTGTATGACATTTAACTGCAGCCAAGAAGCTGATGGCCATGAGGTGGAAACAACCTGAGAAACTCACAATGATTAAGTGGTCTCCGACACTACTGGATGTCATTTATATGGAAATCTCTACTGCACGGGTGATTGGGGTTGGACAGGCCAGCATTGAGCAGTGGCAGAGGTCGCAGCGGCAGAGAAAGTTAAAGCCACAATCTAGTGGCGGAGCGGGGTCGGGGTGTTGGTCCTGGGGTGGGAGTGGGGGAGGAAATGTCTTTTGTGATGTCTGTGATCATATAATTAGATTTTATGTTCTGTATTTATTAATTAATTATTATTTATTAGTTTATTTCTACCGTAATTTCTATCGTCTTTATTGTTATTACTGTACTGTATATTATTATTATTATATCGTGTGTTGTCATGTTTGAAAAGAAAGTATTATATAAAAAAATATATATAATTTATGACATTTAGAAATGACAAGTGGCTCTGGAGGTAGATGGGTCATCTGGTAATTGAAAGGTTCCCGGTTTCATTTCAGCTCCTCCCGGACTGCGTGTCGAAGTGTCCTTGAGCAAGACACTTAACCCTTAATTGCTCCCGATAAGCAGGTTGGCACTGTGCATGTGAATGTGTAAAGCGATTTTAAAAGTGCTCCGTAAGTGCACCATTTAGATGGTTTTAGTAGAAATGCAGAGCTAGGGAACAGCTTGGACCCAGTGTTTGTTATGTTGAAACTGTCAATATATTCTTGACCTACTGGGTGAACCGACTGATCATAGAGTGGGTAGGGGTGTGTTAGTAGCTTCTCTCAGATTGTGTAGGTATGAAGGGATTTCTTTGTTCCGTTCTTATTTGCCTTTGTACATTCTCTCCCAATCACTGCCATGTAGTGCTGCTGAACCGCAATACTTCTCTTATCTCTTCCTTGTGACTGAATGGGTGCAAAGCTCATGCTCATAATACTTAAGTGGACTGTCCACTCTCCCTTTGAAACATACAAATATATCAATAGAAACTAGGGGTGTAACGTTTTTCAGATTCAATAAGAATTTCAACTTTGAGATCACGATTTGATTATATTTGAGATTCTTTTAAGTGCCAAAATGTATTCATACTATTAGATGTCTAATTATAGTATAATTATAATTACACAGCTTGGTTTGGCTCAGATATTTTTTTTCAAACGTTGAAAATGAGCCTCAAACATTATGCTAATAGCTGTAGCCATACCACCAGTAAAACATTATGCTAATAGCAGTAGCCATACCACCAGTAAAACATTATGCTAATAGCAGAGTAGCCATACCATACCACCAGTAAAACATTATGCTAATAGCAGTAGCCATACCACCAGTAAAACATTATGCTAATAAACTTTAGATTTTGTATTGAGATGGTTACACGGCTAATAAAAAAGTAGTGCACGTGTGAAGAGAGTAGTCCTGAGTTGAAGGATATCTGGCAGGAACCAAAGGCACCAGGTGACGATCATCCAGAAAACAGAGGCCATGAGAGCGGTAGCTGGAACAGAGGATTGGAAGGCTGGACTCGGCATATTCCTGCTCTCTCACACACACACACACACACAGGGAACAATTATTAATTAATTAATTTACAATAACAAATTGTTGTTTCAGAGTTCAAAGTTTTGCATTTTCTCCCATCTCACAATTTTGCCATTATGCCACTTCCCTTCCCGGTCGTTGCGCTACCTTACTGTCGGTCTAGGGAGGGTATAGTCTTCCAGATGCTGCCCTACTGTCAGTCTGGGGAGGGTGTAGACTACCACATGCTGCCCTACTGTCAGTCTGGAGAGGGTATAGTCTTCCACATGCTGCCCTACTGTCAGTCTGGGGAGGGTGTAGACTACCACATGCTGCCCTACTGTCGGTCTGGGGAGGGTGTAGACTACCACATGCTGCCCTACTGTCGGTCTGGGGAGGGTGTAGACTACCACATGCTGCCCTACTGTCAGTCTGGGGAGGGTGTAGACTACCACATGCTGCCCTACTGTCGGTCTGGAGAGGGTAGTCTTCCACATGCTGCCCTACTGTCGGTCTGGGGAGGGTGTAGACTACCACATGCTGCCCTACTGTCGGTCTGGAGAGGGTAGTCTTCCACATGCTGCCCTACTGTCGGTCTGGGGAGGGTGTAGACTACCACATGCTGCCCTACTGTCAGTCTGGGGAGGGTGTAGACTACCACATGCTGCCTTACTGTCGGTCTGGGGAGGGTGTAGACTACCACATGCTGCCTTACTGTCGGTCTGGGGAGGGTGTAGACTACCACATGCTGCCCTACTGGAGTCTTGAGTTCTTTAAATTTGTAATATACAGCATTTTGCTGTAAGCAGAGGTTGTGCAGGTGCATAAGTGCTGTGGGGATGGACTACAATATACAGCATTTCGCTTTTCTATGTTTTGACTATACGTAGGTCAAACGTGAACGGCAGTGGAAAGGCCTCCTCACCTCATAGCGAGCTTGACCGCTCCCATGACACAGGCCAGCAGGACCCCCTTCAATAACCACGACTCAGAATTCATATCGGCTATGGCTCCAAAACTTCCAGACACGGCAATGCAGAAGAAAAACTGCAAAAGTACCTAAAAGATGACAAAACAAAAAACATTGAGGGGCATTCGAAAACAGAGGTAAACTGTGTATAAACTGCACAGAAGGAAGATATTCTTTTTACCCCTGCAAATCCTCTGTATACTCTGCATTACACTCCTAATACTGTATCCAGGGGTGTAAAGTACTTGAGTAATTGTACTTCGTTACAATACTTAAGTACTGTTTTGGGGGATTTGTCCTTTACTTGAGTATTATTAGGTTTGTATACTTTGTACTTTTACTCCATTACATTTCAGAGAAAAAAAACACACTTTTTACTCCTTACATTTAAAATGCAGACCTACAAAGTACAAATCTCACAGGTCCAACCATTTTAATTAGTATATTTTAATTGTTATCTGGCCGAACTAACGTTAACGTTAGTAAACAGCCAATCAAATCCCCATCAATGGAAAATGAACCCACCCATACCCATGCTGATTGGTCCTTGTGCAAGACTAGAAAGCGGGGATCTTTGATTAAACACCTGCCATCAGAAGAATAGACAGTCAGATCCACATTATGCTGTGGTTAATATTGTGATATTATTCAGGGTACTCCAGTATTCTGCCTTTAATATTGTGATATTATTCAGGATAATCCAGTATGCTGTGGTTAATATTGTGATATTATTCAGGATACACCATTCTGTTTTTAATATTGTGATATTATTCATGCTGTGATGTGAATGCCGTCCATGTTAGTTTACCTTCAATGGAGAAGTGTAATTTTAATGCAAAAAAAGTGTCCTCTGTTCTTTCATTTCAGCATTGTCTATCGCAGAACACATTCCATTGTGGGCAGAGTGTATGCTTGGTTTCATTCCAGCCTTGCCTAAACACCAGCTGATGATTTCACTAATTGGCTCACCTCTTCAACTAACTCACCTGGTGCAATGTGTAGTTAAAATGAAAACTTGGCCCACGATGGAATGAGTTTGAGACCCCTGGTTTATCCCTTGCAATAAAAAAATTACTTTAACTTTTTAGTACTTAAGTACATTTAAAGGTAGGATTTTTTTTACTTTTACTCAAGTGTGTTTTTAGCCAGATACTTTGACTTTTACTTGAGTCAGATTTTGAGACTGTACCCATACTTTCACTTAAGTATAATTTCTGGGTACTTTTTACACCCCTGACTGTATCATCACTTCTCACATTCTACTTTTAGATTAGATTAAAATGTATCGTCATCATACAGCACAAGTACAGTACAACAAAAAGACGTTTGGCATCCAACCAGAGTGCAAATTTTGCAGTAAAGTGCAACAGTAATATACAATGTACAGGTGATTAAACTGGGTATAAATATATACAAATTAGTACTATTGAGTGTAGTGTTAATCAGATGTATGTACAGTTGTAGTATATATATATGTACAGTGATACAGGAATAAGGACGGTATGGTGCCACCCCCCCATGCATTTGTACATTACATTAGTTATCTTAGGGCTGGGCGATATGGCCAAAAATGATATCGCGATAACAATATCATATCACTCGATAAAAAAAAATATATATATTTAATTTTTTTTCTTTTTATTAAACAGATGTATGTTTATTTTGCAGCAATTCTTTGTCGTTGCCGCCATCTTTAGTATTACATCCCCTCACACTCCAGTTCTCAGGCTGCAGCTGGTTTGAAAGCGAAAGTAAACCGGCTTCTCTGCTGGCTGTGGCTCCAGGGGAGTTGAACAGTTCTGGCTCTGCTAGTTTCTTTTCTATCTTTTGGCGCTTTTTTGGTGGACAAACCACCAAATGACTCGTGACTGGAGTCTAGTTCTGCTAGCACACATAGCCTACGTGTACAGATGGTTTCAAACTGTATTTTAAACTAGAAAGCAAACAAAATAAATGGACAAGAGAAAAATATATCTCAATTTGGTCAGTATTGTCATTTGGACAAGCAAGCCATTACTTTAAGTTGCATGCAAGAAAGACAAGTCTGTCCACTGTCTCTGGTTTTAAAACTGCCCTGTTGCAGGTAAAAAAAATAAAATAAAAACGATATATTCCCCCCCCCCCCCCCCCCCCGATATCGATTAAAATATATCGCGATAATTATCGTTATCGTTATATCGCCCAGCCCTAAGTTATCTGCCACTCGTTTTATACTTAAAACATTTTAAATTAATATTTTCTATTTCCAGATCACCAACAACACCAAGACAGATTCCTTGTATGCGGGCACTTGGCAATAAACATCATTCCGATTGATTGTGATTTGTGCAGTGGTGGAGGAAGTACACAGTTACTTTACTTAAGTAAAAGTGAATACCCAGATAAATGAGTACTCTGGTCAAAGTAAAAGTCCTCCATTCAAATTCTACTTAAGTAAAAGTACACATTCTACATAAATGTTCAGATAAATGTAGTGGAGTTAAAAAGTATAATATTTCCTTTGAAATGTAGTGGAGTAAAAGTATAAAAGTTCCCTAAAATGAAAATACTCACGTTAAGTAAAACTAGCTTGAAATTGTACTTAAGTACAGTAAAAAATACTTTCCACCACTGCAAAAACACATATATAGAAATGACAAACAGCTCAAAACAAGGCTGCCAGACTAGCTCTCCACTGTTCAAAGTGCACTAATATTAGAGTTATGCACAGAAATGTATCATGGCTTCCGGTTGAGAAACGTCTGGGCCCTCATTTATCAACAATTCTTAGAAAGTGTTCTATTTTCGTACGTAAGCACATAATTTAGAATGTGTGTACGCACAGAAATATTGGGATTTATCAACCGTGCGTACACCGGTCCTACGCTCCTCTGTGTTGATAAATACCTCTTTGTTCTACCGTCAATGCTTGTGCATGATTATCCATATATGGTCATGAAACACCCCCCATGGGATGTGAAATAATGGACTAACCCGAGCGAACTATGAGAAACTCCACGAGCGAGATTGTTCACGGAACCAAGAAGACACAACCCGTTATGGGATAGATCAGGGGTCTCAAACTCGCGGCCCGCGGGATGATATTTTGCGGCCCCCTACTTGACATCAAAGTGTAGTGTTAATGCGGCCCGCGCGCAACTGTTTGCCGAGTAGTTGCGCGAGAGTTGGACGATTATGGGGCTGCGGCACTGCAGATCCAATGCTCCGCACGGACGTTAGACGGTGTTGCACTCGCTACACCCAGTCTGTAAGCTAATAGCAGTCGCAGAGGCTCTGGCTAGTAGTAACGTTATCATGTTGTGATTTTCGAAGCAAAATAAATATTCAACATTCTCTTTTGAGACTCCGCCTCAGACTCTTATCCTTTGGCACTTGGAACTTACTGTACTTTGCTTGCAGGTCTGCAGCCATTATTGCTGGATTATGAATAGCACCAACTTTAGCCAAGGTACCGTTAGCAAGCTAAGCTAGCTGACCTAGCTCGTCTCCCCGCATTGCCATTTGATAACGTTAGTCAGCTAACGCTAGTCAGTAGCTACTTGACTTAAATACGATTCACCGTGGGTGCATTATTGTTGATAGATGGACAGTGTCAGGTCCTGGAGAAAGGACAGGCCATCATCTGATTTGATGTAACGTTAAAGCGGATGTTGTTCCAACTAGCTAGCTTTTCAGCTGTTAATGCTACAGTATAATAACACCAGCAAGTGAAACACATCCCGTCCGAGCTCCCCGTCACACGATCTGTCGGGGACAATGGAATTTAAGAAAGTGTATCTGCTGCTAAAATGACAAACAGCATCACACTTTAAAACACGTTGATTTTATAATCATCACTCTCCGCAGGAGATAAATGACGTCATGCGATCGGAGGCTAGAATTTCCGATACTGGTGAATGAATGAAAACTTTATTTAACAGATTGCAGAATGGGTACAATACAGTACGGCTCAATACACACAATTGTTAAGGGGATGCAGACCAGAGAAAGACTTTCGTCTTGTTTACATCAGGGTCCCCCATTTTCAATTCATAGTGTGGTCTTCAATTCATATGCCTTTTCATAGATATATAGATATATTTATAGACATTTTACAGCAGCAAGCATGCAAACTAAACGGATGTCCTGATGAAAACAAGACGAAAGTACTTCTCTGGTCTGCATCCCCCCAACAATTATGTGTATTGAGCCTCACTGCACTGGTATCGGAACAACTCTAATTTTAATGCAACCTTTCCTCAAAATTCAGTGCTAAGAACCACAAAAATAAATGGAATGATCATATCAAGCTGCAAGCAGAATTATTGTTAAATCTATGTCACAACGAGAAAAAGCAACCAAGTCCTCACTCAGTGGCAAGAAGCCATTCTCTCTGATGCATACATAATAAAATAATGTATGACTGAAGTGATGGAGACCATGTTTGAAGGCAAACAAAAGCAAATCCCCCTCAGATCGCACAGCAACCAGAATAACTGAAATACTGGCTAGTGATTTGATTAAACAGCTTTGTGATAGAATAAAAAAAAATGCACAGTGCATTTCCATAGCTGTGGATGAGTCCACTGACACCACTGAGAAGCCTATGTTCTGCAGAACCGTTCATGTTCTGAAGAACTGTTCATGTTCTGAAATGTTATTGTTTGATTTGATTTGATTTGAAGTCTTTATTTCGAACATGCAATGAATACAACAAACAATAACAAAAAAGAAAAACAACTCAATCTGCATGTTCGAAAAGGAGTAGGAAGAAGTATACACTTATTTAATCCTACCCCTTTTCCACTACTCAAATGAGTGTACTATTTTAAACATAAAAAAGAAAAGAAAAGAGAAAAAAAAAAATATATATATATATATATATATATGCAAAACAAAAAACAAAAACTATATATGTATAAAATAAAATAAAATAGAAACAAAATAAAAATGTAAACACCTGTGAATATCAAGTCCCTTCTTCATCCCTGTACCTTGTGAACATAATTTCCTTATACATCAGTTTGAATTGTCTCATGTTTGGACATTGCTTTAACACCACATTAAGACTGTTCCACAGTTTCACTCCACATATTGAGATGCAGTGTTTTCTCATGGTAGTGCGTACGTTTAGCACCTTTAAATTGTGTTCTCCCCTCAGATTATAACCCCCCTCCCTATCAAAGAACAATTCTTGAATGTTTCTTGGAAGTGCATGACTTTTTGCTTTATACATTAATTGTGCCGTTTTAAATTCCACAAGATCATTTAACTTCAATGTCTTTGACTCCAGAAACAATATGTTAGTGTGATCACGATAACCTGCAATGTGAACTATCCTTATGGCCCTTTTTTGGAGTATAAAAAGTGGTTGTAGTGTAGACTTATAATTGTTTCCCCAGACTTCAGCACAGTAATTTAAATATGGTAAAACTAGTGAACAGTAGAGAATGTAGAGTGATTTTCTATCCAGGATGTGCTTTACTTTACTCATGACTGAAATGCTTCGTGAGAGTTTAGATTGGACATGTTTTATGTGAGGTTTCCAACAGATTTTATGGTCTATTATTACACCTAGGAATTTATTTTCATAAACTCTTTCAATAATCACATCATTTATTTTAACTTGTACCTGAGTATCCAATCTACAGTTTCCAAACAACATAATTTTAGTTTTGCTCAAGTTCAATGATAATTTGTTTCTATCAAACCATTCCTTCAATTTCTTCATTTCAGATGTGATGACCTCTAAAAGCTGCTGGACATTCTCACCAGAAAAAAAAAGATTAGTGTCATCCGCAAATAAAATACATTTAAATATATTGGATACTTTACATATCTCGTTAATGTACAAGATGAACAGTTTTGGACCCAACACTGACCCCTGGGGGACACCACAAGCAATGTCCAAACATTCAGATTTATAATCTCTCATTGTCACAAATTGTTGTCTTTTATTTAGATAGCTTCTTACCCAGTCCAATACTACCCCCCTGATCCCATATCTCTCCAATTTCCTGATTAATATATCATGATTAATAGTATCAAATGCTTTTTTTAGGTCAATGAATACTCCAGCTACATGTTTTTTTTGATCTATGGAATTTGTGATTTTTTCAATGAGTTCTATTAACGCTAGTGATGTTGACCGGTGTGTTCTGAATCCATACTGGCTATCGGTGAGTAAATTATGTTTATCAATGAATTTATCTAATCTGTTGTTGAAGAGTTTTTCTAATATTTTTGAAAACTGAGGAAGTAGAGAAACAGGCCTATAATTTGTGAAGTGGTGTTTATCTCCAGTCTTGAACAGAGGTATGACTTTTGCTATTTTCATTTTATTCGGAAATCGACCAGTTTTGAATGATAAATTGCAGATGTGCGTGAGTGGTTTTGAAATCCCAATAATGAAATTTTTTACTATTTTCATATCTATTTCATTACTGTCTGTAGATGTCTTGTTTTTACATTTATTAGTAGTTTCTATAATTTCATTTTCATCTACCGCTTCCAGAAACATTGAACTAGGATTTCTTTCAATGTAATTGTCTTTTATGTCTTCAGGAGTCACTGGATCTGGGATTTTTCCCGCTAATTCTGGTCCAATATTTACAAAAAATTTATTAAAGTTGTTAACCACATCATCCATATTGCTAATAGTTTGATCCTCTTCCATAAAATACTGAGGATAGTTTATTTGTCTTGATCCATTCCTGATAATACCATTTAATATCTTCCAAACACCTTTAATATTATATTTGTTGTTATCTAATATTCTACTATAATGATCCTTCTTACATCTTCTCATAATATTAGTCAACTTGTTTTTATATTTCTTATATTTATTTTCTGCCTCTTTAGTTCTATGTTTTATAAATTCTCTATATAGTGTATTTTTCTTTTTACATGCATTCTGTAATCCCCTTGTGATCCATGGGCTGTCTGAGTGTTTATGTTTACTGCTATATTCTTTTATTGGACAATGTTTGTGATATAGTAAGTTAAATATAGATAAGAATGTTTCATATGCTTTATCAGTGTCATCCTCTTTATATACTATCTCCCACTATCTCTTGCTAAAGATTGAGAAGATTGGATCAGTTGTACTTTTTTTTGGAATACTTTAAACCCTTTTTTTGTGGAATATTTGATGCGGCCCAGCCTCACCCAGACTCTACCTCCAGCGGCCCCCAGGTAAATTGAGTTTGAGACCCCTGGGATAGATAAAAGGCTGGCGGACTTGTACATGGTGGTGTCAGATTATCTGTCAGATGTCAGATATCTGACTCAGATATCAAAGACTCCCTAAGACCATTGCTGCAATTCTGCCTGGACAGCTCAAAATACTAATAAAGACCGTTTGTTAACCACTGTTTGGCGTTGGTGTGTCATTATAACCATGCTGGAATATGAATGCCTTTATTCATTTTGTTCGATTGGCTACCGGGTATAATATGATTTGTACTAGAGCAGGGGTGGCCAACCAGTCAGAGACTAAGAGCCACAAAAATTACTGTGGTACCACAAAGAGCCACACCATATACCAGCGTTTCTCAACCTTTTTTTTCAGTCACGGCACCCTTCATGTGTTTATAGGTCTCACCCTCTGGCCTCTGAAGTTGCTAATGTCTTTTTTATTTGGGCCTCACAGGGTTAAAAGTTCCTGGCGAGCGAACTGGAGACGAAATCGCACGCGACACTGTCCTGATATGACGCGGCGCTTGTCCGAGTGTGTCTGTGTGTGTCTATTTACCTGGAAGCACAGGGGCAAAGCAGCCTGCGATTCTCGACCAATAAAAAGTGTTTAGGGGCGGGACTCGGCCGCGTAATCGCTCAACTAGAGACACAGCGAGTGAATATTTGAGGGGGGAGCGACATCGCCGCTCAGTTCGCTGTCGCTTGCGGTAGGTCAGGATAGTCTGATTGAAACAAATACATTTTAATAATTTTCGCAATCACGCTCGCTCGCGTCGCTCCCTGTCAGGAAGGGGTGTAAGACCCACGGTTGCAAAATTACAAAATCACTTTTAGTCATTTAAAAAAAAATGTTTATTTAAAAAATGTTAAAGGGGAACTATTTTACTATTTCTTTCACTATTTGGGCACTTTTACACAATTCCTGTGAGTCTATGGAACACCTAGGTTAAAAAAAATGCATTGTTTTGTATTTCTCAAAGTACTCAAAAAACGCATTTTTCTACCTCAAGATCTTAAAAGGCTTTGACATTGTAAAACTAAATACGTGGAATTCTGTAAGCAGAATACAAGTCATATCACCCACACGATATATGCTACCTGTATATCCAGAGCATGTATGCTTTTCATTCATTTAAGACACATTTATTGCAAGGGTTTTGTAATACACATAAACTCAACAAATAACCTCTGTTCTCGTTGCAATGCGTTTTTTATTCTTTCTTATAGGAAGGGGGAAGAACACTATATCGTGGGTGTTCATATGACTTGTATTCTGCTTACAGCTTCGAGGTTCCACTTATTACGTTTAACAATGGCAAAGCCTTTAAAATATAATCAAAACGTTCCCGTATTTCTGCAATCTATGCGCAAAATAATAACGAGTTGAGTTACGCGGAGCGCAGTCAGTACACCCCGTATATTCCAATAACGCTATATATAAACCATGCTGCATTCATTCGGAGAGAAATACCCATTATTCCAAATGCTATTTATAGGGTTTTGACCATAATACACTACTGTTGCTATTTTACAATGAACTATAATTAATTACGAGCCATACAGAACACGCCAGTGATGAAACTAATGCACGGAAGCTTATGTCCGCGTTGTAATATTCATATTCTACCACCGGGCGCCAGCTACGCATGCTCCGAGCTGTGCGTAGATATACGCACAAAGTCAAGCACAAGTTCAAATTGATAAGTCCCACACTTTGCTTAGAAATGATCATACGGCGTACGCACAGGTTACGCACATATCTGTACGTACGCAACGTTGATAAATGAGGGCCCTGGAATCTCATCTTATTACTTTTCTCAGAAAAGTTCAAGTTGTCAAAAAACCACAGTATTTTTATGATAAAATAGTTTACATAAGAGAAGAACATGACCATGACCAGACAAGCTACGTCGGGCCATCTACTGGCACCTAAAACCAAGGACAAACAACCTAGAACAGGAACAAGCATTTCATATAAAAGTATTCTGTATTTTTGTATGACAACTAATAAAGAAACTTGAACATGAAATCTACTCAATTCTTCTGTGACTTACAGAGCCAACATGGAATGGAACTCATTGCCAAGCTACTTCGCTGAAATAGAATCCAAAACTACTTTCAAGAATTTTTTTAAATACCATCTACTAACAAGCATGCACTGAACCCTTATGGCATAGCGGTGAAAACCAATTGACTTGTTTGTTAATTGTATTTATGTTGATGGCAGTGAGTGCTGCTCAGGAAGCACTATTTATTTTATTTTAATACTTTATACTACTAAGTATCTTGTACAATGTCATCCTTAACTGAGGATGAGATTGTTAATGATGTTGATAATGATGTAATTGATGTTGATAATGATGTAATGTCTTGAATATTGTTGTATTGTTTTAAGTGTCGGACCCCAGGAAGAGTAGTTTTTGTCAAGTGCAAAAGCTAATGGGGATCCTAAATAAACATAAACACTGGATTTGTGTTCTACATAGATAATAATAATAATACACCATGCGGTCTCCGTACCCTGTACTTGTTGACTATCCGCAGGCAGCGGGAGTTGGAGCGGACCCTCTCGTGCTTGACGTGGTTGAGCATCTGGATGAGCATCGGGCTGTTCACCTGGTGGGCCAGGTCGATGGGGGTGTGGCCCTGGAAACAAACAGCAACTCACACGGTTTGTCACACAATACATTTACACTCAAGAAGCAACGCTAATGCAATATACATTTGAAGAGTTCACTTGTTATGTTCCTCCTGTACCCCAGGACGGGCCAAAATAATTTTAGAATAGTCTACTGTTCTTAACACATTCCAGGCCAACCCCGAGATATCTCGGGTTTACTCGCCATGCGCTGGGCGCCAAGACCCGAGATATCTCGGGTTTTAATCTATATTTCTTTTATTAGCTATAACCATTCATTTTTCACCCATTCAGCCCGACGTTATCATTGGGAATGGGTCTGAGCTCGCAAAGGGCAAATACTGCCGCCTAACGTCTCCCGGATGGTATTGCACATCATTGAAATCCCTCTGGCTGGGGCTGTGCATCGATCTAAGAAGTCCGGTCCAGGTTTTACTTCTCGGGCATGCAGTATAGTTATAACAGATCGACTGGGGACACTCGGAGCAGCGTGGATTATGTGTTTTGGACATATATAACGTTGGATCAATAAACGCGATCAATATTTGGAATGGCGATCAGGAATTGGATTAATCTTTTTGCACTACATCAGATGTGAGGTAAGGACTTTGTTACGAATCTTGGGTTAATCCGATGTTTCTTTCACCGCCATCGGAGCGTGTGTGTGTATGCGGTTCGCGCCGACCAAAGTATGGAGAAGCGATTTTTCAGACCTCGCTTCTGTTCGCGCATGATAACACATAATATCGATAATCTAGCGTTTATTTGAAAACGATCATAAATCAAGCGACAAATGGCACGATTTCTAACTAAATACATTGAAGCTCGATTTGCTGGAGTTTATTGAGATTAGACAGAACGCTCTAGAAATATATTCATATTCATCACGGTATAAAACGGAAATGTATGTATGAAGATATTATCCGTTTCGTGCATGTTGACTGGAAGCAACTCACTGACGATCAACGTGTTATTTAGATCTATTGCTATTATATTTCATATATTTTAAGCACTCGCAAGTAAGTCCTATCCTACATTGGATAAAGCACTGGCGCTGAAGGGCCATCAGCGCCCTCTGCTGTTGGCCCCCAATGAGTTACAACCGAATATTCGAAAATTCGAAAGTTTCAGTTAAATTCAGTTATTCTTTTTAATAGAATGGATCATTAAAATCAAAGGGTATTGCACATAAATAGGCACTTCAGATAATCCTTCAGAACATTGATCGGTTCAGCTGACCGACAATAAATCAAAATGACACCATTCACCATCGTAGCCTCTAATAACAGCGTTGCATTGGCCTATCAACCGGTTTTAATAAACAAACGGAAACAGTAGCATGTGCATCTTTTAGATCAATTAGGATTATGCACATTAGGCTGCCTCTAAATATAAAAATATGAAATTATTTATAACTTATTTAGTTCATAGTTATAATTCATATTTATAGTTTGTATAGATACATTGTGTACTATGTTTACAAATCTACTACAGTCGAGGAGCCGGGAAAAACAAGAATCTCCCGTTTTTCTGAATGTATGTACATTTAAAAAGAAGCTATGGCAATAAAATAATCCAAATCTGAATCCTAGAAAGATAAAAACTAGGGAGAGAGAACCCACCAGTCGGTGACGTCACTGGGGTGTAAAATGCAGGGCTGATCCATACACACAATGAACAGGGAACTCTACTTTATGAGGCCATGAAATGTACACGGTTTAGAATCTGGTTCAGATAGATCCGCTAGAATATATAAAGCTCATTTGGGTGCATTGTATGGCCTCACAAAGTCACTGCCCCATTCATGGTGTATGAGGCAGCCCCAGGTATTACACCCCAGTGACATCACAGGCTCTACACCCCAGTGACATCACCGGCTCTCTGTATGAAGCAGCCCCAGGTATTACACCCCAGTGACATCACCGGCTCTCTCTGATAAACCAGTAAACCAGTCTCACGTTGATGTTCTATGTCCCGTGTAAAGTGTAAACCAGTCTCACGTTGATGTTCTATGTCCCGTGTAAAGTGTAAACCAGTCTCACGTTGATGTTCTACGACCCGTGTAAAGTGTAAACCAGTCTCACGTTGATGTTATACGACCAGTGTAAAGTGTAAACCAGTCTCACGTTGATGTTATACGACCCGTGTAAAGTGTAAACCAGTCTCACGTTGATGTTATACGACCAGTGTAAAGTGTAAACCAGTCTCACGTTGATGTTATACGACCCGTGTAAAGTGTAAACCAGTCTCACGTTGATGTTATACGACCAGTGTAAAGTGTAAACCAGTCTCACGTTGATGTTATACGACCAGTGTAAAGTGTAAACCAGTCTCACGTTGATGTTATACGACCCGTGTAAAGTGTAAACCAGTCTCACGTTGATGTTATATGACCCGTGTAAAGTGTAAACCAGTCTCACGTTGATGTTATACGACCCGTGTAAAGTGTAAACCAGTCTCACGTTGATGTTATATGACCTGTGTAAAGTGTAAACCAGTCTCACGTTGATGTTCTATGACCCGTGTAAAGTGTAAACCAGTCTCACGTTGATGTTATACGACCCGTGTAAAGTGTAAACCAGTCTCACGTTGATGTTATATGACCCGTGTAAAGTGTAAACCAGTCTCACGTTGATGTTCTATGACCCGTGTAAAGTGTAAACCAGTCTCACGTTGATGTTATACGACCCGTGTAAAGTGTAAACCAGTCTCACGTTGATGTTATACGACCCGTGTAAAGTGTAAACCAGTCTCACGTTGATGTTCTATGACCCGTGTAAAGTGTAAACCAGTCTCACGTTGATGTTCTATGACCCGTGTAAAGTGTAAACCAGTCTCACGTTGATGTTATACGACCAGTGTAAAGTGTAAACCAGTCTCAAGTTGATGTTATACGACCCGTGTAAAGTGTAAACCAGTCTCACGTTGATGTTATATGACCCGTGTAAAGTGTAAACCAGTCTCACGTTGATGTTATACGACCCGTGTAAAGTGTAAACCAGTCTCACGTTGATGTTATACGACCCGTGTAAAGTGTAAACCAGTCTCACGTTGATGTTCTATGACCCGTGTAAAGTGTAAACCAGTCTCACGTTGATGTTCTATGACCCGTGTAAAGTGTAAACCAGTCTCACGTTGATGTTATACGACCAGTGTAAAGTGTAAACCAGTCTCAAGTTGATGTTATACGACCCGTGTAAAGTGTAAACCAGTCTCACGTTGATGTTATATGACCCGTGTAAAGTGTAAACCAGTCTCACGTTGATGTTATACGACCCGTGTAAAGTGTAAACCAGTCTCACGTTGATGTTATACGACCCGTGTAAAGTGTAAACCAGTCTCACGTTGATGTTATACGACCCGTGTAAAGTGTAAACCAGTCTCACGTTGATGTTATACGACCCGTGTAAAGTGTAAACCAGTCTCACGTTGATGTTATACGACCAGTGTAAAGTGTAAACCAGTCTCACGTTGATGTTATACGACCAGTGTAAAGTGTAAACCAGTCTCACGTTGATGTTCTACGACCAGTGTAAAGTGTAAACCAGTCTCACGTTGATGTTCTATGACCCGTGTAAAGTGTAAACCAGTCTCACATTGATGTTATACGACCCGTGTAAAGTGTAAACCAGTCTCACGTTGATGTTATACGACCCGTGTAAAGTGTAAACCAGTCTCACGTTGATGTTATACGACCCGTGTAAAGTGTAAACCAGTCTCACGTTGATGTTATACGACCAGTGTAAAGTGTAAACCAGTCTCACGTTGATGTTATACGACCAGTGTAAAGTGTAAACCAGTCTCACGTTGATGTTCTATGACCCGTGTAAAGTGTAAACCAGTCTCACATTGATGTTATACGACCAGTGTAAAGTGTAAACCAGTCTCACGTTGATGTTCTATGACCCGTGTAAAGTGTAAACCAGTCTCACGTTGATGTTCTCCGCGTCCACGCCGGCGCCGGCCTCCAACAGGATGTCAGCTGCGTCTACGTTTCCTGCCAGAACGGCGCAGTGGAGAGGAGTGTTCCTGTTCACCTTGTCCACGGCGCTCACAGAGGCGTTATTCTTGATCAGGAAGTTAGTGGGTTCTGGCCTGTGACACGAGTGCTGGGGTTACTCTCAAGACATTGCTAAATGAAATTCAAGGACTTTAAAGTACTTCTTTAAGCACTATTTTCCATTTTAAAAAGGGGAATTTAAAAAAGGATACAATTCACTTGTAAATGCTGTTTTTTATTGAAAAGAAAATCGGATCAAATATTTATGGCTTAAAACCAATTTCAGACAGTTACACTTTAGAGTGCTAGGGTTACTCTCTACTATACCACTTTACACTAACATGGTCTATAACAGAATGAGTGCTAGGCTTACTCTCTACTATACCACTTTAACATGGTGTATAACAGAATGAGTGCTAGGGTTACTCTCTACAATACCACTTTAACATGGTCTATAACAGAATGAGTGCTAGGGTTACCTTCTACAATACCACTTTAACATGGTCTATAACAGAATGAGTGCTAGGGTTACCTTCTACAATACCACTTTAACATGGTCTATAACAGAATGAGTGCTAGGGTTACTCTCTACGATACCACTTTAACATGGTGTATAACAGAATGAGTGCTACTCTACAATACCACTTTAACATGGTCTATAACAGAATGAGTGCTAGGGTTACTCTCTACTATACCACTTTAACATGGTCTATAACAGAATGAGTGCTACTCTCTACAATACCACTTTAACATGGTGTATAACAGAATGAGTGCTAGGGTTACTCTCTACAATACCACTTTAACATGGTCTATAACAGAATGAGTGCTAGGGTTACTCTCTACAATACCACTTTAACATGGTGTATAACAGAATGAGTGCTAGGGTTACTCTCTACAATACCACTTTAACATGGTCTATAACAGAATGAGTGCTACTCTCTACAATACCACTTTACACTAACATGGTGTATAACAGCTTCTATCCACAGGCCATCAGGATGCTCAATGACACTATGTAACAACCCATCATCTACACACACTGCACACACATCCACATCCACACACTCGCTTTAAACACTTTATATTTATCTATTATTAAAGAGATTTGCACCACATTCATATACCTCATTTGCACCCTACCCAAAGTTTTGTACCTCACTGTTACTCATTTTACTCTGTATTGTATGTATATTGAATTTACCTACTTTTTACTTACTTCTTTTTATATATATATATTTTTACTTATGGTACTTTCTTTTTACTGTATGTAGCACACTCTCAGGGGCTCATACAGAAACAAGCATTTCATTATAAAGCATTCTGTATTTTGTTAATAATAAACAAACTTGAAACTCAAATAATCCCAAAGTAGCGTGTCCAATCACACTATGTTGTCTTGAGACACTATGGTACATGTGTGTATGAAACCATTCATCTAAAGGTCAACCTAGGATTTCCTACAGTTAGCATGGGAGCAACCCTGAGGAGCGGCACGCAGCAGTGATGTCTGGATACTGATGAAATATCGTCTCTCATTATGAAAGATTGAAAAAATTATCTTTCACATAAACAACCTCAAATAACAACAGTACGAATGGACAAGCTCCTCTGGGATTATCAGAAGCATGTCTTAAAAGTATGAGAATAGAGAAGAAAAAAAAAACAGAAAGCAATCTACCACTTTTAAATTATTATTTGGAACAAATGGGATTGAAAGCATAATGCAAAACGATAATCTGAATAAATGAATGATCATTGCATTTATAGAGCGCTTTTCTAGACACTCAAAGCGCTTTCCAATGTTGGGTGGAAATTGCCTCCTTCACCACCGATCTGGGAAGGAGAAAGTCGCTTACCCTATGATTTTCAGTGCTGCCAACATCAGTGGCGTCTGTCCATTGCTGTCGGGGCCGTCGACTTCCTGCGAGAAGAGACACAAGAGGCTCAAAGGTGGCAGTCGGGGGAAATCCGGACCATCCGTCTGGGATATAATTAGCTCTTCAGTAGTGACCTGCCTGTTTCAGTAAAAAGCTCAAAAGAATCATAACCAAATCAAATGTAGGGTAGTGTATAAGGCCCTGTCCACACGAGTACGGATATTTTGCAAAATGCTAATTTTTCTCTACGTTTTATCCACATGTAAATGGCATTTTAGGAAAATAATTTTTCCACATAAAAGATTTTTTTAAATATTCGCTTCAGTGGATCCACGTTAAACGTATCGTCTAGAGCAGGGGTCGGCAACCCACGGTCTGGAACCGCATGCGGCTCTTCAGCCACTCTGCAGTGGCTTCCTGTAGGTTTGAAAAATAATAATAATAAGGAAATAAATAACGTAATTATTTTTTAAAGGTGACATGTACTATAAATGTCATTTTTCAGTCTCTAGCATTGTATTATAGTAATAGGAGTTCGTATCAATGTGTTTTAGTGTCTAAATACCATATTGGCGGATTGCTGTGATTCAGCTCAGCCCCTTTCCTCCTCCAGTAAATCAGGCCATTTTTATTTGAACGGCCGATATACGTCATACGGCCGCTGGGTAGCAGACAGTGATGCGATTGGCTCTGTGGTTGTAGCTAATGCCCGCCCACATTCTACCTAGACTGACTGTGCACAGCGAAACCATTTCCTCATACTCTGCATGGGGAGAGAGAGAGAGAGAGAGATAGAGAGCACTTGGGGGGGGGGGGGGGGGGGGTACCTGCCGGCCGCGCGCCACACACCCGCAAACGGGAGATTGAAAGAAAGGGAAAAAAAAAACCACAAGCTGCCGCGGACTCTCATCACCGAGAGCCGAGAAAGGAAAAGAGAGGGAGGGAGGGAGCCTTGTCAATAACGGCCTGTCTTTTTTTCTCTCTCTCTCTCTCTCTCCCTCCCTCTCTCTCTCTCTCTGCCGCGCGGACTCATCACGAGAGGGAGAGAGGGGGCCCTCTCTCTCTCTCCCTCTCTCTCTCTCCCTCCCTCCCTCTCTCCCCCTCGCTCCCTCTCTCTCTCTCCCTCCCTCTCTCCCCCTCGCTCTCTCTCTCTCTCCCTCTCTCCCTCCCTCTACCAGTGCAGACTGTGTGGCACTGTCACTCAAAGTGCTTATGGGCGGAGCCAGGCCATAACAGCCCGATTTCTTGAGGCTGAAAAATTATGGTTTTGAGTACTTGATTAGAAATATAAAACAATGCATTTTTTTTTAAAAAACCTTACAAATGTCTTCAATAGACTAACAGGAATTGTGTAAAGTTGCCCAAATAGTGTTAGGAATAGCAGTACATAGCCCCTTTAAATAAATTAAAGTGTTTAATATTTCATCAACTAAAATATACATCACACCCCGCGCCTCTCCCTGCCATCTGCAGGTGGCTAATCTTGAGTTTCAGTAAGTTAACCATGGATACAAATAAATAAATAATTAAAGTAGAGGGTTTAATTCAGCGTGGACAGATACATTTGCTTCCACTACTAATGATGCAGGCTTGATATGTGGCGAGAAATAAGCAAAGAAAAAAAAACTTCACTCGCCACTTAAAAAAATCCAACGCATGTATTTAACAAACAAGGTTTTATATTAACTTAAATCCACTTATGTCAACGAAAATGTCCAGTAGGCCTAACTAAATAATAAGAAGATAATTTCCAGATTCAGATACAATTTAACACAAACGGTTCCAAAGATATTTAATGTTTGTCGGCATATTTTCACACCGCCAACAAAGTACTGGGTCCATTGTCGCTTATTCAGATTTTCTGTCACTACATTATTTTACTTTTCAGTTGCTGCCGCCAATGAAAATCAGCTCACTACGCATGCTCAGACTGTTGTTCTATGGTATTTGAGATATCGCTTATCGCCACCTACTGGCCTGGAATGCTTGTTGGAGCAATTTACATGCGTTTCTGCGTTTACATCTGGACGGAGGTATTTTTTAAAACCCTGTCGTGTGAACAAGGATTTATATATATATATATATACAATTTTTAACGGAGCCTGAAAATATCAGTTTTGAAAAAGATCCATATATACGTGTAGTCAGGGCCTTAGAGGAAGGAGACACAAACCTGTCCCTTGGCCATGAGATAAGCAGCGATGGGCATGTGCTGGAAGACGACGGCGAGGTGCAGGCCCCGGTAGCCCTCTCCGTCCGCTATCGACGGGTCCGCTCCGAATCGCAGCAGCTGGATCACCATGGAGAGGTGGCCTTGCCTGCCCACAGACAAACAGCCACCGGTTAGATTCATGAAGGACACTTATATGATGACAATAATTAAATATTACCCCAAAAGTAGCCAGTGGAGCCGGAAAACGCAAACGCCGGCTATTAAATCTAAGGCTGAGACCACTTATCGATATATCGATAACTGCATGATATCGATAAGTGGAGTCACATATCGATATTTATTTGCATATGTAAAAAAATAAAAATATATATATATAGATATTTTTTTATACTATACTAAAATACTAGGGGCGGGATCCACAAAGAATGGATTGCACCCTTACTTACAATCATTATGAATTGTAAGTAAGGGTGCAATTAGCACCGTGCAATCCATTCTTTGTGGATCCCGCCCTAGGTCTTGTGGCATGTTTTTAAAACATCCCCATTTCATGTAAATTCAGTTGAATTGCAACTCTGCACTGTGCATTCAATATGCAGTGCACTCCTCCATCACATCCACAGACTATAAAATGAGAAGGATCACTTTTTTTTTTTTTTTAAATGGGGAAATCTGTAACACTAAAGATGACGGCAACGACAAAGAATTGCTACAAAATAAAACACTACTTTTTTTTTTATACTAATAAAAACAGATATTTAGCGATAATTTTGTCACGATTTATCGATTCTTCCAAATGGCTATCGTCTCAGCCTTAATTAAATCCTGCCTTGCTGCCATCATCACCTGATGGCCCAGTGAAGAGGCGTGGAGTTCAGGTCCCCGCCCAGCTGGTCCACGACGGCCCCCGACGACATGTAATACCTGGGGAAGAAGGACGAGGACACCGTCAGGAAAAAGGTACAGGGACACAATTACAATCTAAATACTAGTCTCTGTTGGTCATATCAAGCAAGAAAACCAGTGTTGACAGAGCAAAATATATATATATGTGCGCTTGTAACATTCCAAGGATTTCGGGGACAGCCCTACATAAGTCTCTGTGAGACGCCAAAGTCCTAACTAGATCTATATATAAATGGTAAAATGGTGTATTTATATAGCAGCTTTTATCCAAAGCGCTTTACAATTTGTTCCTCACATTCACCCATTCACTGACACACCGACAGCGGAGGCAACCATGCAAGGTGCCGACCTGCTCATCAGGAGCAATTTGGGGTTAAGTGTCTTGCTCAAGGACACTTCGACGCGCTCCCCGGGAATCGAACCGGGAACCTTCGGATTACCAGACGACCGTTCTGCCTGCTGAGCCACTGTCGCCCCCTAGATTACACTTCTGTGCTGTATTAATTAAGCATTTTAAGGTAGGACGGGCTGATCCGAGAACAGAGATTGGTCGATAGTCATAGTATGGTGTATACGTTCATGTGACTCGAGCACTGATCCTAGTTCAGATCAGTACAGTACTCCTATTCTCAGATGTGCGATAAATGCGGGCCCCTGCCTGGGTCTTACTTGACCAGCTCTGCGCGGTTGTTGATGGCTGCCCAGTGCAGGAGAGAGATGTTCTCCTTGTCGGGTTGCGTTATGTTGTATCCGGCCTCCACCAGCTCCTTACAGCGCTCCAGGATTCCAAATCTGAAATGGGTACACAAGGAGAGAAACGGCTGCTGAAGGAGTGGGCGTGTCAGGGTAGTCATCATGATGAAGTATTTTGCATGTATGATGAAGAGGTGATGTGATCAAAGTCACAGTAAAGTGCATAGTCACTCCAAAGTTTCTAAGTAAAGCACTAAACTAGGGAAGAAAGGAAGATCCCGCACAGTCTCGAGCTTGGAAATATAATATAACTTTACATTTTTTTATTCAGAGACAACATTTTGATCCCGACGGATCTTTGGGATTGAAACGTTGTTTAGTCTACGGATAACAAACTTCTAAATGATTATAAACAAACCTAAATGATATCACTACTGCCGGCCTCCATACAGCAAAAAAAAAAAAATCATACTGGTGGGCGTTACAGCAGCCAAGAAACTGATAGCCATGAGGTGAAAACAACCTGACAAACTCGTGATCAATTGGTTTGACACTTATGGATGTCAGTTATATGGAGATCTCCACTGCCCGGGTGATTGGGGTTGGGCAGTCCAGCATTGAACTATGGGCCTCAGCGGCAGAGTAAGTAAAGGCCATCATCTAGTGGCGAGGAGGGGTCGGGGTACTGATCCTGGGGGGTCCGGGGGAAATGTCTTTTGTGGTGTCTTTCGTGGTGTCTGTAATAATATAAGTAGATTTTTAATGTTTTTATGTTCTGTATTTTTTGTTTTGTTATTGCTAATGTCATTATTGTTATGGTATTGTGAGGTCTTATTATTATTGTTACTGTATTGCGTTTGTCTCGTGTATAAAATGAAAGAAAAAAAGATATATTAAAAGAAAAAGATAAACTTCTATGCAAGCTCAAGACAGTGTGACGGGATCTTCCCTTCTTCCCTAGTTTAGTGCTTTACTTAGAAACTTTGGAGCCGGGATCTTCTGTTGTTTTTCCCACCAAGTGGTGTTTCTCTGACACACCCGTTCCCCAGTATTTTACTAAAGCGTGCAGAAGTATTCTTCTCACGGCTGACGACCACTGACATTCCCCAAACAAAACCCTTCAAAATACACACGTGTGCACGTGGACCTTACTGTGTCGCTTTGACGATGTCCCAACTGCTGCTGTCGTCCATGTGGGACCGTTTTTTTGGCTGTTGACTGGGGTCCATCGTCTGGTCTGTGTTTTTGGCGAACTGCCCGTGGAACGCGGGCATGAAACCGTGAACCATGCCGCTGTACGCCGGCGCTCTGGGCCCGTGACTGTGCGACTGACCTCCGTGTCCATGGTTACAACTATCCCCCATGTGGCCGTGACTCTAAAGTATATATATATACAGACGGAAAACAGGCAGACAGGATAACATTAACATAATATATCAGAGCTAGCAAATCAGCCTTCTCGATCAGAGCTGCAGAGTTCTGGAACATCCCATCACACATCTGCAGTACTAATACACTCAGGTCCTTCACACACACGCACGCACTCAAATCATGGCTGTTACAAAATCAGGTCTGTGACCATTAGCAAGTCACATCGCAGTCCAGCTGCCCAGCCCCTGTATGCTTGCCTACTAGCCTGACTGTCCTTATTGTGATTATGTGGTTATGTGATTTATGATTATGTATATGTGTGCCTGCCATATGTGTGCCTGCCTATACAGTGTTTATACATGTATAGCTTTGATTTGTCCCTGTACACCGTTTTTATTTTTTATTTAATTTAAAAAAAAAAATTATAGATGCACGAATGCCTAGAGAGTGAATGTACAGAATATGTTTTAAACTGTTTTTATATTAGCTTTAATGTCCTTCTAGTTTTCTGTTTCTTTTCTGGCTTAAACATCTAGCCCAGGGACTACAACTGAAAACTAGCAACCCTGCTAATGTTGGCATATTTACATAATAATTTGTATTAATTTATAAATGTATAAACTGTTGATTGATATGCACTGTCCCCGAGTAAACTAAACTAGAACCAATAGACTCAGAGACAGGTTCTTCTTACCCCAGAGCCATCGGCACCTTTAACACCGATACTAGAAAAGTATCGCAATACCCAGCTGTTAAAAACGGTTCAATACTCCATTTTATTAGTATCGATACTTTTATAATAATAGCCTGGTGGGTATTTTGTGAGCCGAGTGGATGCGTGACCGGAGCAATGTGTGTATTATATATGTGTGTGAGAGTGAGTGAGAGAACGCTTTGCATAGTGGGCGTTTTATATTCCATGACTTTTCCTGATATTTCAGGTTTTTGCCATGGTATCATTTAAGAATCAGTATTGTGATACTTAGGCTGGTATCGGAGTCAAAATGTTGGTATCGTGACAACACTAATATGCACTAACAATACCACACCCCCTCTCCCCCTCCTCCCACACTGTGCAATATAACCATTCAATGCAATTTTGTCCCAACTTCAAGTGCAATTATCTACCCACTACTGTCCGACACTGTGATTGTTGTATATTCTGTATTGTATAGTATTGTTTCTTTTTTATTAATTGTGTGAACCAGCACCTTAAGTTCGAGTCCCTAATCTTGTTGTACGCAAGTATAATGACAATAAAGTATATTCTATATAACATAACATCGCACGCCACCCCGGTAAGAACATTCACTCTGACAAATAAAATAAACAAGCTATATTTGAGCTATCCTTCAAGAGGGTGTGCTCCAGCTGTGAGGTGTCGGCTGGAGAGTGACTGGTATTGCATCACTAGATACTACTCTACCCAGTCTTAATCAATTCAAGTCTCACAGTCGCCCGAGACTTTGTTAGTTCATTAGTCAGGTTTTTCTGGTTTCTCTTATCCGGACAGAGGAGGACAGAACTAGAGCAAAGCTCTGAAACCGAAGCTGCTCCACTGCTGGTGACACCACACTGACCAGAACCAGAACCTCTCTGAAAGGCTGGACCTCTGCAGGTCTCTGAAAGTAGAGCCATATGGAATTCGCGATCACGGAATCGCAGACGGAATCGCGGAATTGAGCAATAAAAATGGAATCCACTATAAAAAATTTAAATTAAATTAATTTTTTTTTTTACTTTTTTTTTTATGTTGTGGGACTTGTACAGCACTTTGTTCAACTTTGTCAGTGCTGTAAAGTTTAAACCTTTTAAAATCTTAGACAAACAAAACACTTTGCTTTCATGAAATATTGTAAGCCGTCATTTGAGGCTTTATAAAAGCAGCACAATGAACACAAATCTGTCAGTGCCGAGTCCGACCTCATCTTAAATAACAAACAGCATTGCTTGTTGTAGTTAACAAAGCGAGGCAGAGTTGATTTTTTTTTTTAAATAATCAAATTTTATTTTCATATTCGAATCCCATGCTTCGAGGCTTCAAAGTATTTAAGACAGCCCTATTAAATGGACTGTTATATCTTATTAAATTGTGGACATTTATTCATTCCCACTTATTAGACACTATTTCTGATGGTAAAATGAGCGTACAAAGCAAAATACAGAATTCTGAAATATTAAAACGGAAAAAACGGAATTTGGAAAAATATAAAATGGAATTTGGAAAAAAATAAAACTGATTTCATATGGCTCTACTGAAAGGCTGGACCTCATCAACATCTGCAGGTCTGCTATGGAGAGTTAGCAGCTTCAAGATCCTCAGTGTTCACATCACCATGCACACAGCTGATCAGGCAAACGGTACCGCAGGCTCAAGGCCTGGACCAGCAGACCCTGGGACTGTTTCCCCCCCAGGCCCCCCCCCCCAGGCAGTCAGACTCATGAACAAATAACACTAACGAATGGCTACCTGCCTGTGACTGTGGTATTGTAATATATTGTGACTGTGGTATTGTAATATATTGTGACTGTGGTATTGTAATATATTGTGACTGTGGTATTGTAATATATTGTGAGTTGTGACTGTGGTATTGTAATATATTGTGACTGTGGTATTGTAATATATTGTGACTGTGGTATTGTAATATATTGTGAGTTGTGACTGTGGTATTGTAATATATTGTGACTGTGGTATTGTAATATATTGTGACTGTGGTATTGTAATATATTGTGACTGTGGTATTGTAATATATTGTGACTGTGGTATTGTAATATATTGTGACTGTGGTATTGTAATATATTGTGACTGTGGTATTGTAATCTATTGTGACTGTGGTATTGTAATCTATTGTAATTAGGGATGCTCGATATTGGCTTTTTTACCGATACCGATATTGTCCAACTCTTAATTTCCGATACCGATATCAACCGATACCGATATATGCAGGGTTCCCCCCCCCCCCCCCCCCCAAAATGAATAATTGCAGGTAACTAATAATTTCACTGGATATATATATAACAAATATTGTTATTGTTTTTTTTTTTTTTTTAACCGATACCGATATTTTCCGATATCACATTTTACTGCCGATATCGGCCGATAATATCGGTCGGCCGATAATATCGGACATCCCTAATTGTAATATATTGTGACTGTGGTATTGTAATATATTGTAATATATTGTGACTGTGGTATTGTAATATATTGTAATCTATTGTGACTGTGGTATTGTAATATATTGTAATATATTGTGACTGTGGTATTGTAATATATTGTAATATATTGTGACTGTGGTATTGTTCACCGACTCTTTCTGCTGCTGATTTGCACACACACGACTACACCCACACTGATTATTACACTGGCATTATTGTAAATTAGTGCCATTTTATCATTGCCTATGCTGCTATTTGTATTTGTCCCCATTGTTTGGTCCTACTTTATTGATGATGATGTGGCTGCAAGGCAGAGGAGCCAAGAGCAAAAAGGAATTTCACTTCTCTATGATGCAAGGTGTCAAATTGACTTTTGTAAATATATGAATATGAATAATAATATATGAATATACTTATTCAGATACCCCTAACCCTAAAATGTGGTCAATGAGCTGGCAACCCTGCATCAGAGGTCTGGATATGAATCTGGATATGAATGGATATGATATGAATCTGGATATAGGTGACAACAGTAAAGGTGTTATTATTATTGGCTCCCAAACTAACACATGCTGTCAACGTCAGCTAACGTTAGCAACAACTAGCCCGAGGCTACGGATACCTTAGAGAAACGCAGGTTTGCTAAACTAACGCGATTATTGAAAGAGTTCGGCGAGTGTTCGGCTACCAATATAATCATGTCATGTATGTAAATCCATAATAATTTCCGTAATGTTAGAACAATCAACCGCCGTTAACGTTAGTAGCGATCAGCTAGCTGCTGTGAAACCATGTCAGTGTCAGGAAGCCCACGGTGTTATCAAGTTACTACTAATAACCTGATAAAACAGTATGCTGGCAGAGATAGTCATCATAAATACACTTACATCGCTGTCTTCTTCATTCCAGTCCATGTTGCTGTGAAGGAGAGAAATGAAAGCAGAAAGCAAAAGTTCCTGACTCTTTCTACTTCCTGGTTACTCAGCAGACATGCTGATTGGGCCATCCGTTTAGTCCCGCCTACAAACTTTCTCTTTTTTCGAGTAGGGTATATCTGCAGAGCCGCAAGCCCAACGTCTGGGCGGGGCTTCGTGGCTTAGACTAGGTTTGAGGCGGGTTTCGTGGCGTGGACTAGATTTACACTGTCTCTCTCTCTCTCTCTCTCTTCTTGTTTACGACATACGGTACACAACTTTCGTCTTGTTTACATCAGGGTCCCCCATTTTCAATTCATCATAACATGACATACAGATAGACAGTACTGTTACATCTAGACATTTATGACATACCAGATCTACAAATATACTAGACATTTATGACATACCAGATCTACAAATATACAGCACTGTTTGTGATACAAAAATAGTCTAAAAAGAGAGTATATACATTTGAGGGGGAAGAAACTGTACATTGGAAGAGGTTGGGTAGGTGGGGTTGGGTAGGTGGGGAAAACTGTACATTGGAGGGGGTTGGGTGGGGCGGACTGTGCATTGGAGGGATACAAGATATGCAAATATGGTTAGAGTTACATTGATGGAGAGACTGTTAATTAACTGGTTAGAGTTACATCAGGTATCGTTTAAGAGTCGGTATCGTGATACTTAGGCTGGTATCGGAGTCAAAATGTTGGTATCGTGACAACACTAATATGCACTAACAATACCACACCCCCTCTCCCCCTCCTCCCACACTGTGCAATATAACCATTCAATGCAATTTTGTCCCAACTTCAAGTGCAATTATCTACCCACTACTGTCCGACACTGTGATTGTTCTGTATTGTATAGTATTGTTTCTTTTTTATTAATTGTGTGAACCAGCACCTTAAGTTCGAGTCCCTAATCTTGTTGTACGCAAGTATAATGACAATAAAGTATATTCTATATAACATAACATTGCACGCCACCCCGGTAAGAACATTCACTCTGACAGAGTTTCGATTTAAAGAGATACCTTTCTTGATATTTTGGAACATTCTGACATTTTTCTTCACTGCAGCAGACTGTGCAAAAGAAAGCTAAATAAACAAGCTATATTTGAGCTATCCTTCAAGAGGGTGTGCTCCAGCTGTGAGGTGTCGGCTGGAGAGTGACTGGTATTGCATCACTAGATACTACTCTACCCAGTCTTAATCAATTCAAGTCTCACAGTCGCCCGAGACTTTGTTAGTTCATTAGTCAGGTTTTTCTGGTTTCTCTTATCCGGACAGAGGAGGACAGAACTAGAGCAAAGCTCTGAAACCGAAGCTGCTCCACTGCTGGTGACTCCACACTGACCAGAACCAGAACCTCTCTGAAAGGCTGGACCTCTGCAGGTCTCTGAAAGGCTGGACCTCTGCAGGTCTCTGAAAGGCTTGACCTCTGCAGGTCTCTGAAAGGCTGGACCTCTGCAGGTCTCTGAAAGGCTGGACCTCTGCAGGTCTCTGAAAGGCTTGACCTCTGCAGGTCTCTGAAAGGCTGGACCTCTGCAGGTCTCTGAAAGGCTGGACCTCTGCAGGTCTCTGAAAGGCTGGACCTCTGCAGGTCTCTGAAAGGCTGGACCTCTGCAGGTCTCTGAAAGGCTGGACCTCTGCAGGTCTCTGAAAGGCTGGACCTCTGCAGGTCTCTGAAAGGCTGGACCTCTGCAGGTCTCTGAAAGGCTGGACCTCTGCAGGTCACTGAAAGGCTGGACCTCATCAACATCTGCAGGTCTGCTATGGAGAGTTAGCAGCTTCAAGATCCGCAGTGTTCACATCACATCATTTATGACATACCAGATCTACAAATATACTAGACATTTATGACATACCAGATCTACAAATATACAGCACTGTTTGTGATACAAAAATAGTCTAAAAAGAGAGTATATACATTTGAGGGGGAAGAAACTGTACATTGGAAGAGGTTGGGTAGGTGGGGTTGGGTAGGTGGGGAAAACTGTACATTGGAGGGGGTTGGGTGGGGCGGACTGTGCATTGGAGGGATACAAGATATGCAAATATGGTTAGAGTTACATTGATGGAGAGACTGTTAATTAACTGGTTAGAGTTACATCAGAATCAGTAAATAAGAGGTTGAATAAAATGATATGGGATATAAACTAAATTAAATATAGCACACATACAGTAGACCCCCCCAGTACTTTGTGGAGACGAAGATGGGAGGCCCGTCTGTGGACCTGATGATGAGTACCAGTCTTCTCCTCAGACATATAAAATCAGTTTTTCACATTAGGATCTGAATGAATGAATGAATGAAAACTTTATTTAACAGATTGCAGAATGGGTACAATACAGTACGGCTCAATACATACAATTGTTAAGGGGATGCAGACCTGAGAAAGACGTTTGTCTTGTTTCCATCAGGGTCCCCCATTTTCAATTCATATAGACATATATGACATACATGACATACAGATAGTCAGTACTGCTACATCTATACATTTATGACATACCAGATTTGCAAATACAGTACTGTTTGTGATACAGAAGGAGTCAAGAAAAGGGAGTATATACATTTGACGTAGAAACTGTACATTGGAGGAGATCTAACATCCCAACAGGCCACCTTGTTTATGGTTTGATTCAGTTTTAGTAGAATGTGAAAGACAAGAATGGCATTGATGTGACATACTATAAAATCAGTTTCTTTACAGTGCAATGAAATAGTTCTGGATTACTGTTACTGTACAGTTCAAAGTCATCTTTACCTTCTGTTTGGTATCCAGAAAACCTGACAGTCTTCCCTCTTGTCTGACACCCTCTTATATGGTATATATCAGTAAACACAATGGGTTTGATAATCAACCATGTGAGAAAGTACTGTATATCAAGTGCAATGCTGCATATTTCCATCTCTAGATTCCACATACTATAAATACTGCCAACAATGTAGAATGCATTACAGTTACCAGGAATGGAAAGATTGTCTACACAATTTCAACGACATTGATCTACCCTTGTGCCTTTACTTTATGTAGCACCCTGAATATGTGACTATTATTCAGAAGTGCTGACTTGCCTTTTATCTCTCCTTTGTGCACAAAGACATATTAACTAGTTTCCATTGATATTCCCTCGAACAATGATGCAGGTTTCTCCTTCTCTCACCGGCTGGAATATGGATTATAAACAGTAAACTGAATCATATTCTTCCACCCAGTGCTTCCTGCGGGGCTAGTTGGCGGTACCAGCAGGGGGCGGCGGTGGCAGGCGGAGCGCACGAGAGAGGCAGAGAGGGAAGCAAGTCAACGGGAACGGAAGTGAGGAGGACCAGCCTCTTCGGCGTTGAACGTGAACCGAGAAGGACGTGTCGTTGAGCCCCGTTGTGGACCATACGGGTGAACGTATTGAACTTGAGTATATTACGGGTTATACTAGAAATATAAGCGTAGTAGCGTGTTGCATGTCCCCACTGAATAACCCTAGTGATACTACGAGTTATCCTAGAAGACAAGCGGTATAGCCAAGTGTTGGCTTATGTTAACGATATCCCCTCCAGTGAGGTGCCCAGCCAGCGTGGCTTGAAGAGGACCGGTGTTTAGAGGCACCCTGCGTCATTGTATGTTGCGGCTAGCAGGAGGGCTGTCTAGGACCCACAGAGTAGCTTCAGTTAAGGTAGGGCCAGATTATTGTCGCGCGTCGACCCAGCGCCGGCCGTCAACAGCCTGTCTTCACCGGCGTTCTGCATCTGCTCTGCACCGGCGGTCTTCAGCCCAGCACGGGAGTTCGTCCCGTCCAGCAGAGGTCGCCATCACCCAGCACGCGCTCTCAGCCCGCTACTGCTCCCTCTGCCCCACCCCGCTTGCTAGCGCCCGTGACGAGAGCGTTCGACGCCATCTTACCACCCGGACAGTGGTGGTGCGGCGAGGCCGCCATCTTGGTTGAGTACATTAGAGCTTCGGTGCTCAGGATCCTATTGCACAGTACACAGTGTGATGCGGCCTACGGGCGAAGCTAATGTTGCTAACTACAGTTCATAGGGGTACCCCATAAACATTACATGCCGGCATTAGTATAGGACTTTTGTTTGGTAAAGTGGGCCCACCTTTTTCATTTTCTTTGAGTGTGATAACGTGTTTGTTCTTTAATAATATTTTCCCATCTAATTAACCCTTCCTCTGTGGGGAGGTTACCGACCTGTTGTATGATAAGTAAGGCCTTAGAGAGGTATTTTCACTACCATATAATTAAAGCCTGAGAGAGGTATTATCCCTGGTACTAACCCAGACGTGGGTGATGAGTCCAGCACATTGGTGTATAATATAAGTGTCTAGAAGGTATTGAGTTACAAATTGGGTAATAGTAAGACTCCATTCTATTTGACCCATTGCCATTAAATCTTTGTAACTGACCAGTACCATTAACGATAAAGAATTAGATGGGAGTTCTGTGTGCGTGTCCATTTCTGAGCCTATGAATAACTCTTTTGGTGTGGGTAACGTTAATACCATTAACCCCTTCCTATCCAACTTTCCCCTTACAGTCATTAAGGTTTCTAGTGGTCATCAAGGGAGGGTACTGCTTGCGGGAGGAACGAATCTATTTATTCATCTATCAGTCACTAGGTGTGGGAGGGTTACGGAGGTATTGGGGGAAGTGAGAGCAAGTTGGGGAGTACTGCTGACCGCCCCGGAGAGGCGAGGAAGACCAGAGTATTAGACCAGGTTGGTAAATCCCGGGCCCCATTCACTCCCACTACCGGGCCCCAGTTTGACGCTCCAGGCCCAAAGACGAGGGTGCAGTCAGACTGAGCTCTACTGCGTCCAGCTACCCAGTGACGGTGCACACCCGTTCCCACGAAGCAGGGATAGTCCACCCTGCTACATTTAGGAATGTTACAGGTTAGAAACTGGCTGACAACTTATTAAATGTACATGGAAATTTGAGGCTCTTACAGATTGAAACTTTATTAACAGATGCAGAATACAATACAGTACGACTCAAGACACAGAACATTAGTATGCAAAATAAAAAATGAACACAGATTTGAGGGCGAATAGAGTTACGAGGTTTAGACAGATGATCTGTTTAATGCTTTCCCATTAGGGGTGTAAAGGTACACATATCCGTACCGAACCGTTTCATTGTGTAACGTACCGAACAAATACAACGGTATGTTAACCACTAATGATTGACCGCCCATCTGTTTTTTTTCACAATCCAACCCTATTAATTTCGATATAGAATATTTGTTGACAGTCCTACAAGTACAATTAGTTATTGCACACTACATCACCCCTGAGTGGAACATGGAAGAAAGAGAAAAGAGAGAAAGAGAGAGAGATGGAGAAAGAGAGAGAGAGAGAAAGAAAGAGAGAGAGAGAAAGAGAGAGAAAGAGAAAGAGAGAGAGAGAGAGAGAGAGAGAGAGAGAGAGCCAGTTCGAAAATGGGGGACCCTGATGTAAACAAGATGAAAGTTGTGTATGTTGTAAACAAGGAGAGAGAGAGAGAGAGAGAGAGAGAGAGAGAGAGAGAGAGAGCGAGAGAGTCCCCCCCTCATCTGCATGCGCAGTAGTGCAAAACAAGGTCCACGCCACCAAGCCCCGCCCACGCACAGTCACAGTTTAAACTTTATTTAACAGATTGCAGAATGGGTACAGTACAGTACAGTACAGTACAGCTCAATATGAATACACACAATTGTTAAGGGGATGCAGACCAGAGAGAGAAAGACTTTCGTCTTGTTTACATCAGGGTCCCCCATTTTCAATTCATAATGACATTTATGACATACTCAATGCAGTACTGTTACATTTGTGATATACAGTAAATATATACAAGGGGGAGGGAACTGTACATTTATGATGAATTGAAAATGGGGGACCCTGATGTAAACAAGACGGAAGTCTTTCTCTGGTCTGCATCCCCTTAACAATTGTGTGTATTGAGCTGTACTGCAGATTTTGACAACAAAATTAACAATATGATGCCGCAAGTTCTGTTATATTTCAATTGCCTTACTTATTTACATAAGTATTATACTATTATAGGCCTACAGCAGTATTGTACAGCCAGTAACTATACTTTTGCTCACACAATATCTTGAATGAGTTTATTTATTTCGAACATAAATTGAAAATAAACAATAATAAAAAACAAGTAATAAACAGATTTAAAAAAAAAAAAGCAGTTCATGTATAATATTGTAAAATAGCTTAGACATAGCCTACTTGCATATAATAGTCATGTATAATAATTCCTTAATTACCATCATACGTACCCACCACATCACATAGACTGTAGTGTATAGCATATAGCAAATGGTTTTACTTTTATAAGTGTTACCCCAAATCTCCACACAGTAGTTCAGATATGGTACTGTATACTAGCGAGCAATATAGAATGTACAGTGATTTATCCCCGCAGATGAATGTAACCTTCTGAGTCTTGGCAAATAACACCTCCATGCAGTCTTTGAATGCTTCAATGCTGGAATCTGGAGCTCTGTATACACAACTGACAATCACGTTTCTCAGATCTCTACTGAGATACAATCCATCAAGTTGTCAATGGTAGTTACATGCATTCTACAACCTTATATTTGAGGCTATTTTTTTTTTTATATATATAGGGCTACATCCCCACCTCTTTTCCCAATCCTGTTAATATAATTGAGTTCATATCCATTCAACTCAATGTCAACTATTTTCTCAGAGCTAAACCAAGTTTTGGATATTGCTATGATATTGAAAGGTTTATGGAATTGCTCCAAATATTCTTTAATGTTTTGATGGTTAGCATATAAGCTTCTGCTGTTGAAGTTTTAAACAATATAAAACTCAAAAGTATTATTATAATTCTTCTTATAATATTGAAACATAGCAGAAAATAACTCAGTAGTGCAATAATGACGGCATCCTCTCATGTTATTTAGACTTCATATCAATAGGGTTTAGCTTTGTCAACAACACAGGGATGTTCTACAAACAGGCCAGAGGATGTACATTCTGTATGAGTAAAATATATACTTTATAGATTTCTCTTTTCTTTTTTGCTCACATAATATCTTAATATAAAACTCGAGCTCTGCCCCTCTGTGTTCACATAACTTTCCCAAAACTGACTTGTAATCTATGTTGCCTAAACCAGTTTGTCAATTTTAAAAGCTCAGAGGACGGAACAGGTTTATTTGTTTATATTTTTTTATTGATAAGGAGATAGGGAAAGATAGAAAAGGATGGATGGAGCAGGCGGTCGGGTGGCGTAGCGGAAATTATAGGCCCTGTGTAGTACCCAAATCAGCCATTGGGTGGGTGGTGCTGAGATGGCGGCGGTCTCGTGACCCAAATCAGCCATTGGGTGGGTGGCGCTAAGATGGCGGCGGTCTCGTGACCCAAATCAGCCATTGGGAGAGCGCGGGGTCTGAGAGCGCAGGGCCTGAAAGCGCGGGGCCTGAGAGCGCTGCTCTGCGGCTCTGCAGTTGCATGCTTCTCCCTCAAACCTAGTCCAAGCCATGAAGCCCCGCCCAGACGTTGGGCTTGCGGCTCTGCAGATATACCCTACTCAGTGGAGGAGGGTGCAGATTTGTTTTCATGAAATCATAGTATTTCATTCTCAGAAAGGAAGACGTTTTATTTTTTTTATTTTTTTTATTTTTTTTTTTACATATAATCATAATAATAATACACTTTATTTGTATAGCACCTTTCATACAGAAACTGCAGCTCAAAGTGATTCACAACAGAGAAAAAGACAGGCATAAAATTAGCACATAAACAAGTGCAGACATATAAAATCACAGTTTTTCACATTAGTAGGATCTAACATCCCAACAGGCCATCTTGTTTATGGTTTGATTCAGTTTTAAAAATAGACAATAATAAAAAGAGTAAGATAAAATAGACAGAGTAAAATAGTGCAATAGTGCAGTGCAGTAAAATAGTAGAATAGAATAGACATAAAATGAACACATAAAGTGCAGACATATAACATGTTTGTTTTACAGTGCAATAACATAGTTCTGGATTACTGTTCAACAGTTCAAAATCGTCTTTACCTTCTCTGTTTGGTATCCACAGTTTAAAACATGACAGTCTTCCCTCCTGTTTTATACCCACTTTGACCCTTCGAACCTCCCCCTCAGGGCAAACCTCGCTCTCAGGGCGCAGTTCCCGCTCTCAGGGTGCAGTTCTAGGCCTGGGTCCTACACAGTTTTAAAGCCTGACAGGCTTTCTTGTTTGATACCCACACAGTTTAATACCTGACAGTTTTGAACCTGTAATAAAAAGTAATAGACAGAGTAAAATAATACAGTGCAATGAAATAGTAGAATAGAATAGATAGTAAAATTATGCAACAGTGCAGTGCAATAAAATAAAATGGACAGAGTAAAATAGTGCTACAGTACAATCAACAGCGGAGTGTATTAGAAGGCTATATATGAAGAGGTACGTTTTTTAGCTTATTTTTCTTTTTTAAATATTAAGAGATCTAGCTTCCCTAATGTCCATAGGTAGTGTGTTCCATAACTTTGTGGCATAGTTTGCAAAGGCTGCATCCCAGATTCTCATTAGACTGTGGCTTGGAACCTTCAATAGACCAGTAGTAGATGATATTTTTTATTTATAAACGGCCGTACCTTAGCTATGTTTCTAAGGTGGGAAAATTATGTTTTTGTCATCTTGTTGATGTGTGATTTAAAGCTTAGGTCTGAGTCTATTATAACACCAAGACTTGTAACTCCGGGTTTGATCGAAGGAGTAAGTTGCCCCATATTGCTCTGTAACATTTCTCTTTTTGTTATAGGACCGACTAGTAGGATTTCAGTTTTGCCCTCATTTAATTTTAGGAAGAGACAGGCGGAAATGAAGTTAATTGCTGTGTGATCATTTGGTTCAGCGGAGATGTACAATTGTGTGTCATCTGCGTAACTATGGAAACATACATTGTGTTTTCTAATGATGTCTCAGAGTGGCAGCATGTAGAGTGAGAATAATAATGGACCAAGGCAGCTCCCCTGTTGACTCCAAAGTAGGTGTCATGTTTCTCAGAAGAATGATCTCCAAGCCTGACGTAATATTTTCTCCCTTTGATATATGTTCTGAACCAGTTTAATACATAGTCAGAAAGACCAACTAACTTTTTTAGGATATCATGGTCGATCGTGTCAAACGCTGCGCTTAGATCTAATAGGATGAGAATGCAATGTGAAATAAACCACGCAGATTAAAGGCTAAAGAAGGACCTTGTCGTCATGAACCTATTATTGTTGCTCCCCAGGTGACTCTATCAACAGCATCCTCTGCTATTTTACCCTGTTATTTTACTGTTACGATGGCTGTTTTGAATGCGTCTGGGAAAATGCCTGTCAGAAGCGATGTATTTATAATATTTAGGACATGACTTGCAATACTCTGGATTTGGACATTTACCGGGGCCAGTTTTAATTGCAGCCACCCGTAAGTGCTATTTGAGAGCGGTTTTGAAGGAGGGTAGGGATTCACATTCCTTCACGGTTGTGGGTAGGGCGTTCCACATTATTGTGGCATAATTGCGAAACGTGTTTAGTCCCTTGTTTGAGCCGAATCTGGGTTAAACATGATTTGTGGAACTCCCTCTGGTGTTGTGGTCGTGGAATTCACTGACCGTTGGGAAGTATTTCGACATGTATCTTGTAGACCAGGCCCATTGCAAGTTGCTTTACTCTGTCGTCTACTCTAAGCCATCCTAGGTTGTCAAAGTGGGCAGGGGTAAGGTGGGTTTTAGGAGTAAGGCCAAGCAGTAGTTTGACCAGTTTGTTTTGTGATGTTTGTAGCCTTGTTTTTAGGGCCTTTGAGGTGCTTTGGTACCATGATGTGCAAGCATAGTCGTAGTACCCTTGAATGAGTGCTCCTGTTAGTGTCTTCAAGGTATTCTTGTTTACCAGAGAGGAGATCCGGTACAAGAATCTTGTCAATGACAGTTTTGTAAAGCTCAGTTGATGTAATGCAAGCGAATCTTCCTATGGTTACTTTTTCACAGGGTTTGCTGATGGTGTCCATGTTTGTATCAGGTCTAATGCTGGCTCTAATTGAAGTTATTTTGTTATTGAAGAATATTGCTAGTTCTTGATGCAGATGACTGTGGAGGGGTGGGGGCAGTGTTGAGTAGTTGGTCGATGGCTGAGAATAATATTCTAGAGTTTCCAACATTCTCTGTGATAATCTTAGAAAAAGTGTCCTTTCTTGCCACTCGTATTTCTTTGTTATAGGCAGTCATGGCTTCCTTATATATATCGCAGTGGACTGTAAGCTTGGTTTTCCTCCATTTTCGTTCAGCAGCTCTACAGATTATTTTTGTCTGACCAACACTGCTATTATTTAACCATGCCGAGATTTGTCACTTGACTTTTTTTTTGTTTACCTTTAATGGAGCAACAGCATCCAGTGTATATGATAGGGTGTTGTTGAGATTTTGAACCATGCAGTTTAAAGAACAGTCCAGGCTGGATGGTTCAGTTTGTCTCATGATGTTTGAGAACTTCTCTTCTGCGATGTTATCTAGTACTCTTCGCTTTACAACGGTTACCGTTTTTGTCTCTGTTAAGTTTGTAGTATATCATTATAGTACATGCTATCATACAGAGCTAAGGGTTATGTGCAGGTGTACAAGCAAGTATATGAGGGGTTATATGCAGGTATATTTAGACAAATATGGGTGTATATATATGCGGTAATATAAATATATATCATACAGAGTATATGGGTAGACAGTGTGGCAGAATAGTAAACCCCCTCCCCCATCCATTCACCTTTCACCTCTCACCTGAAACCATCCCCCCCTCCCAATGTCTCCTAAACTGCCCCCCCCCCCCCCCTCCTTATATCGTCCCTCTCACCTGATACTCCCCCCCCCTTCCCATCTCCTCACTCACCCCCTCCATCCAATCCAATTGTCTCTCTCACCTGGACACACCCACTTCTATGACCTATAGGGAGGTGTAGTGGTTACGTCATTGCTGTTTCCGGCCGGTCCGCCTCACAAAATTGCAAACGTATTTCCCCATTGCCCATTTCTAAATCGTCTAAATGTGAATATCGAGGAAAAGTTCATTTATTTCAGTAATTCAATAAAAAAAAGGGAAAATCATATATTATATATATTCATTACACACACAAAGTGAAATATGTCAAGCCTTTATTTCTTTCAATTTTGAAAAGCGAATGAAAACCCCCAAATTCTGTATCTGAGGAAATTTGAATATTACATAAGACCAATAAAAAAAAATATATATATATATATATATATATTACAGAAATGTCGGCATACTACTGAAAAGTATATATGCACTCAATACTTGTTCGGGGCTCCTTCTGCATGAATCAATGTGGCGTGGCGTGGAGGCAACCGATATATTTCCTCAATATTATAATTGATTGAGATGCACCTGTAGTAGCCGCTCAAACAACCGCAACACAGCGGCTCAGGAAGCATCACAGACGAAGCGATGTCAGTAGAACAGCGTAACCCTATGATGACGGCAGTGCACATGGGGAGCGGTACGTACTTGATCATGTCGAGTTCTCTCTCTCTCTCTCTCTCTCTCTCTCTCTCTCTCTCTCTCTCTCTCTCTCTCTCTCTGTTCCATCCTGGAACAAAGTAGGGCACAAAGGAGACACCAGACTCTACACAGTCTGCCTCTCTCCCTCCACTAACCTCGTCCCCCAAAGAAACCGCTTAGTTGCCGGTGACCCCGATGTTATCATCCCCTTTGCAACCTCGTTGTAAAAAAGGCTGTTAAGTGGAGAGCGGATCCAGTGAAGAATAGACCGGTGAAGGCCAACCACACAAGTGCCTGTGGAGGGAAGTTGCCGAACTGCAGGGAAATATTATGCTTGAACCTCAATGGCAGAACGCCGCAAAGAGACGAGAGGCCGGGGCGTGAACTCGCTCACGAATGGCATCATGAGAGACGTTTATAGTTATGCCCAGAAGGTCAACTCTGCCTGCCCCTTTGTGGTTTTCCAGACTCTAGAGGACGACTTTGACCTCAGTTTGTAAAGCGACCTACGGAAGAAACTCTGCACGGCCTTATCTGATGATTTAGTCAGGCGAGGGTGTAAGAGTGGGTGGTACTACTACTACTAATAATAATAATAATAATAATAATAGTTTTCATTTGTAATGCGATTTACAGTTGCGGGGCAACTCTCAGAGCGCTACAGTTAAAGGGAATTAAAAGCTAGCGAGAATAAAGGAAAGAAAGAATATAAAAATAGGCAAGACTAAAACATAAAATAGCAGAGAAACATAGAATAATAAAACTGATAAAATAAATTGGTAAAAGAACATAAAATGTGTGGAGCAAAAAATTTGATAAAAGGTCAACAGAAGGCTCTACTAAAAAGGTGGGTTTTGAGGCCTTTCTTAAAAACATCCACAGTCTGTGGTGCTCTCAGGTAGTCAGGGAGAGCATTCCACAGACTGGGAGCGGAGGAGCAAAAAGCCCGATCTCCCATAGTGCATAGATTTGTCCTTGGGCGCTGGAGGAGGTTTGCCTGGCCAGAGCAGAGATGTCGAGAGGAGGAGAGAGGGGTGATGAGTTCTTTGAGGTATAGGGGGGGGGGGCGTTTCCGTAGAGGCATTTGTGGGTGAGCAGGGAGACTTTGAACTCAAGCCTGAGTGAGACAGGGAGCCAGTGAAGGGACTTGAGGATGGGGGTGATGTGGTGGTATTTCCGTACTCTCATCAGGATCCTAGCAGCGCTGTTTTGGATACATTGTAGCCTTTGGATGTTCTTGCTAGGAATCCCGATGAGGAGTGCGTTGCAGTAATCCAGCCTGGAGGAAACAAAGGCATGGATGAGCTTTTCGGCATCTGACAGAGTGAGTGAGGGGCGTAGTTTGGCGATGTTTCTAAGGTGGTAGAAATAATTTTTGTATAGTTGATTTATGTGCGCCTCAAAGGTCAGGTGAGGGTCCATTTTTACCCCTAGGTTGGTTATTGTTGGTGACAGGGTGATGTTTTGGCCGGAAAAGGTGATGGTGGTGATGGTGGATGAACGAACCTGGTGTGGGGTGCCAATGATAATGGCTTCAGTTTTCGAACTGTTTAGCTGTAAAAAAGTTGTGCTTCATCCATGCCTTGGTCTCCTCCAGGCATGTGGTCAGCGTGGAAGATGGCAGAACTGTGGATGGGGTGGGGTTTATTTTTAGGTATAGTTGGGTGTCATCAGCGTAGCAGTGGAATGATATTCCATGTCGGCTGATGACAGAGCCAAGGGGGAGCATGTAGAGGGTGAATAGGGTGGGGCCGAGGACTGATCCTTGTGGGACACCACAGGTGACACGGTGGGTGTCAGACCCTGCCTCTCCCAAGGAGACATACTCCGTTCTTCCGGTGAGGTAGGATCTGAACCACTCAAGGACAGAGTCTGAAAGTCTGATGGTGGACTGGAGCCGGTGAAGGAGGATGTCATGATCGACGGTGTCGAAAGCTGCTGTGAGGTCAAGGAGGAAAACCTTGCTGGGTCCAAGGATGTTGATCCATCTGCATCGAACATTGTACATATGTCTATACTGAACACTGTGACCTCATTTTTTTTTTTTACTTCTAATTTACATGCTATACTATGTTATTTTATTTCATACTTATCTTGTCTTGCACAGTCTCTGGAGCGTAACAGTAAGAAGCATTTTGTATAAAAGTATTCTGTACTTCTGTATGACAACTATTAAAGAAAAAGAAACAGTGGCATTCAGAACACAAATGGGAACGTCTAAGGAGACTGGATGGATTGAAAAGGCAGAGAACAATCACGTGGCAGGAGGAAATCTCTCGACAGTTTACTACTGCCCTGGGAAGATAATTATAATTTTCTAGCTACTTGGGTGTATCCTGAGAGCCAAGTAGTTCAGCTCCGCTGTGAAAAGGCAGGCAGTGACAGGGACACCACAGTGTTGATTAGATTAGATTCTTATGTATGTATGTATGTATGTATGTATGTATGTATGTATGTATGTATGTATGTATGTATGTATGTATGTATGTATGTATGTATGTATGTATGTATGTATGTATGTATGTATGTATGTGTATGTATGTATGTATGTATGTATGTATGTATGTATGTATGTATGTATGTATGTATGTATGTATGTATGTATGTATGTATGTATGTATGTATGTATGTATGTTGTGTATCAAAGTGTCCTTGAGCAAGACCACTTAAGCCCTAATTGCTCTCGATGAGCAGGTTGGCACCTTGCATGGTTGCCTTCGCCGTCGGTGAGGGAATGTGTGAGTGAATGGGTCAAATGTGAGGAACAAATTGTAAACCACTCAATAACCATTTAACTATATCACAAAGCAGGGACCTCACCTCCGGACCAGCTGCCCCCCGGGCTCCTCCATCCCAGCCGATAGTCACATGCACACTTTGAGGAGGAGGATTCTGGACATCCCGACGGCGTATACGCAGGGTATGGACCGGAAAAACATATTTGCCAAGCTGTTAACCCTTTCACTGCCACACTACCAAAGGGTTAACCCTTTCACTGTGACAATACAAAAGGTGAACCCTTTCACTGCCACACGACAAAGGGTTAACCCTTTCACTACCACACTACAGAAGGTTAACCCTTTCACTACCACACTACAGACGGTTAAGGAAATTGGAGCCGCGATTTTGGCAGAATACAGACTGGACATTTTGCCACATGTGGTCGAGGAATACGATGACTATATACTGACCCGGAGAGGGTCTCCCTTGCTCGCGTGAATGAGCTCTTCTGTGGCCTACATTTGATTGATTTCTTGGCTCACCATGTAAAGCAACTCATTCAAGGATACTACGACTATGCTTGCACCTCATGGTACCAAGCACCTCAAAGGCGCTAAAACAAGATTACAAACATCACAAAACAAACTGGTCAGACTACTACTTGACCTTACCCCTAGAACCCACCTCACCCCTGCCCACTTTGACAACCTAGGATGGCTTAGAGTAGACGACAGAGTACAGCAACTTGCAATGGGCCTGGTCTACAAGATACACTATACGACTAAGGTACCCATGTACATGTCAAAATACTTCCCAAAGGTCAGTGAATACCACGACCACAACACCAGAGGAAGCTCAACAAATCATGTTAAACCCAGATTCGGCTCAAACAAGGGACTAAACACGTTTCGCAATTATGCCACATCAATGTGGAACGCCCTACCCAAAGCCGTAAAGGAATGTGAATCCCTATCCACATTCAAAACCACTCTCAAAGAGCACCTACGGGAGGCTGGAATTCGAAACTGGCCCCTGTAAATGTCCAAACCCCCCACCCCCTCCTAATAGACAGTCTCCTCCCCACCGCATGTATATATTCTCTCCCCACTGTATGTATATTTATCTCCCACCCACCCACCCCCTCCAAATGTACAGTCTCCATCCCACCGTATGTATATTTCCCTCCCACCCACCCACCCCCTCCTAATGTACAGTCCCCTCCCCATCATATGTATATACTCTGTCAGGATCTATGGGTAACAGTACTGTATATTTGAATACCGTTTATGTCACAAATGTATCAGTACTAAATACCTGTATGTCCCTATGCCATAAATGTCATGTATGTTGTGTATGTCATAAATGTCAATATGAATTGAAAATGGGGGACCCTGATGGAAACAAGACAAACGTCTTTCTCAGGTCTGCATCCCCTTAACAATTGTGTGTATTGAGCCGTACTGTATTGTACCCATTCTGCAATCTGTTAAATAAAGTTTACATTCATCCATTCATTCATTCATTCATTCATTCATTCATTCATTCATTCATTCATCCATTCATCCATTCATTCATTCATTCATTCATTCCTAGGCTGGAAGACGATTATCTTTGGAGAAGAAGAAGAAGAAGAAGAAGAAGAAGAAGAAGAAGAAGAAGAAGAAGAAGAAGAAGAAGAAGAAGAAGAAGAAGAAGAAGAAGAAGAAGAAGAAGAAGAAGAAGAAGAAGAAGAAGAAGAAGAAGAAGAAGAGGAAGAATCTTTGCTGTGCATTTAGTAAGGACTGTAAGTGAAGCTGTCCACGGAATAGGAAATTCCAAGGATGAAGCCTTTGCAACGTTCAGCAGCTTTTTGATTAGTGTGACGGAGGTACCGCGAGTATATCCACACACTATGGACTTCAAGTGTTGTGAAGTGACTGTGGCACGTAGCGGTACTGCAAGTTAAACTCACTCCCTCTTAAAAGGCACACAGACACGCTACCAAGAAGTGAATTCACCTCTTGGTATAGCGGTCTGTAATGTCACCCGCAGTGTGGCCAACCCAGGTTCGAGACTCCCAGAGACTCGAGATTCCAACCGGCTACATTAGCAAAGGAGAGTTTGATGAGATTCCTCAGGCAGAGATTCCCCAACGCTGCAGGGGTGTACAGCGCATACAGTGATTTGATGGAATTTGCCAACGACCACATGAATGACAGCTCTTTTGATTGAGCGAGCCCATCGCTGAATTGCAAGTTCAGCATGTCAAAGCAGCCTGGGTTTGATATCCAGGTTCATCCTTGACCTCCTCTGGAAAAGCGCTGACTTTGGAAGGAAGTGCACGGAAGATGACGGAACGGTACCCAGTCCTCGTTTTCCAAGCTCGAGTTCTGGCAAATGAACGGGAGACATATTTTTGAGGATAATCTGAGACTGATTGATGACACTGAGAGATGCCCACCTGTTTTTTGGCTACCGCTAGGTCACTAAAGCAAGTAAGACAAGAACAAGAGTATCGACGCGACTCTTTGGACGCACGGAAATGAGAGACAGTTCTGAGGTCAGTAAAGCAAGAACAAGAGCATCGACGCGACTCATTGGACTCACGAGAGAGACAGTTCTGAGGTCAGTAAAGCAAGAACAAGAGCATCGACGCGACTCATTGGACTCACGAGAGAGACAGTTCTGAGGTCAGTAAAGCAAGAACAAGAGCATCGACGCGACTCATTGGACTCGCGAGAGAGACAGTTCTGAGGTCATTAAAGCAAGAACAAGAGCATCGACGCGACTCTTTAGACTCACGAGAGAGACAGTTCTGAGGTCAGTAAAGCAAGAACAAGAGCATCGACGCGACTCATTGGACTCACGAGAGAGACAGTTCTGAGGTCAGTAAAGCAAGAACAAGAGCATCGACGCGACTCATTGGACTCACGAGAGAGACAGTTCTGAGGTCAGTAAAGCAAGAACAAGAGCATCGACGCAACTCATTGGACTCACGAGAGAGACAGTTCTGAGGTCAGTAAAGCAAGAACAAGAGCATCGACGCGACTCTTTGGTGGTCAAACTAATGTATTTTAATCGGGAGGCAGATGGAGCAGTGGCTCAGAACACTCAGCAAACCATTGAACCTGAGACACACGGACAAAACCCTCCCGCGCAACGGCTAGTGATCAAGGACAGGATAATGGATTGTTAGTTTCCATGGAGACACGAACATATCACATGCTACACGGGAGCACAGCGTGAGGAACCCTGGATGAATGAAACATGTAGTCCATGGCAATGTACATGCTGACTATAATCGACCTTTAAGAGCTTTCTTTATTGGTAATATTAACCTAACTTATGCTAATCACCTAAAAGCATGTGGATAATGGACAAGACAACACCACTTGACTTCTTCATGGGGTCGTTTATAACCTCATGGCATCTTCCATCAAAGTTGGGAAGAGAGATAATACAAAGGACCCTTTTCCCTGAAGAATTGTTCCTTATTATCTTTCATACTTAGATGAATACTATTCTTTAACAAGGTCTCGTCAGAGGGACACATCAAAGAGAGAAGCGAGACTTGAATATGAATGACTTTTCTTTTTTTTTGAAGAAGAAGAATTGTTCCCATAATAATTTTTCATACTTGATGATGAAACAGGCCCATGATTGTACAGTATTGTGAATATAGGCTAGGGCTTATCAGAGGGACGGACTGACATGTTTCAAGTTCTTGTTTTATTTGTCACATATAAGATACATGTAGGGGAGAACGGGGATAGTTGTCACACTTTTTACTCTAGTGTGAATTGCTCATCATCAAAACATCTTTCAATAGTCTACATTAAATTGAAGCTTAAGATGTTGGCTTGAAATGTGTATCCCTCTCATTTTCCAACGTATTGTAACAACGAGTTAATCACCTATCAAAGACACTCTGACACATTGTGACAACCAACCCCATCATGGGGATGGTTGTCAGTCACACACTATGGGGTTGGTTGTCACCATGTGTTTTAATGGGGAAAAATCTTAAAAAGAAGACAAGAAGGCAGAACTAAATTTGAACGTTTACAAATACATAACTTAATGCATCTTAACATGAACATAAACAGGAAACACATCTTTAGGCCATCCTATATAACAAAATAAGAACACAATAAATCGGCCTAACAATAATAGCTAACACAACAGGTGACAACCAACCCCAAGGAAAATGTGACGACCAACCAGTGGCGAATCTTCCTGGAAGCCAAGGGAAGCCATGCTTCCACAGAAAAATATGAATATGAAAAATAAAAAAATAAAAATAAAAAAATATATATTTTTTATATAGTTTACAATAATAATAAAATCATTATTTTTCATCTCTGTGTTATAATTATTATTTAATTTTTTCTCCCTCTTCTCCTTCTCACTCTCTCTAACACTGTCAGACTCACTGAGGCAGGCTGGCAGTCACTCTGTGCTCAATCACTGCAGCTCAGGCAGAATATAGAACGGAGGGGAGGAGGGAGGTGTCTTTTTCAAGCTTCCACCATGTGATTCATGGTTATGGACTCCAGAACCAATTATTAGCCAATAAGATTCAAGCTTAATAAAGGGGTTCCCACACCTTAACACGGGCCGTTTGACAGTGAAGCACTCTAGGGTCTTAAAATTTGCCGCTCTGGAGGCGGGCCAGTCCAGAACGTTTCCACCGATTGACCAATCAAATCACATTAAAAGCTAAACGTGACGACGACATCGCCTCGGTGAAACTGCGTTGGGGAAAATATACACGCCTCGCGGCCACGTTCGAATCAAAACAACAGTACGAGGGAACCCCGGAGATAGCTAGCTAACGTTATGTGAGTCTTAATGTCTAAACAAACAGCATTGTTTGATTGATTGAAATTCGGATTCCTCTCTCGGATTAATTCATTGAGGAGACCCGATGGCATCCCAGCAGAGGTTTTCAAACACGGAGGGTACCTCCTCACGCGCCGTCTGCACCTCCTGATCTGCAACATCTGGGAACATGAGACCCTCCCACAGGACTGGAAGGATGCAAACATTGTGGTCATCTACAAGCAGAAAGGGGACAGAGCAGTCTGCGGAAACAGCCGTGGAATCTCTCTCCTCTCCATCGCAGGGAAAGTGCTGGCGAAGATCATGCTGAACAGGCTGGTGGAAAACATCTCTGAAGCTGCGCTTCCGGAAACGCAATGTGGCTTTCGGAAGACCAGATCCACCACCGACATGGTCTTTGTCCTGAGGCAGCTGCTAGAGAAGAGCAGAGAGCATCGCAAGGATCTTTACATAGCCTTCATAGACCTAAGCAAAGCCTTCGACACCATCAGCCGTGAGCTGCTCTGGAAACTCCTCAACAAACTTGGGGTACCACCCAAGTTTCTCTCCATCCTTCAGCAGCTGCATGACGGGATGCAAGCCAGAGTCCAGACGGGTGAACTCCAGTCAGAATCCTTTAAGGTTAATGTTGGGGTGAAGCAGGGCTGTGTCTTGGCTCCGGTGCTCTTTAATCTCCTCCTCTCTGCCGTCACCTGCCTCTTCCGCCGAGCCATGGGACATGAAGACGGTGTCCATGTGGAATACCGCCTTGATGGTAGCCTCTTCAACATCCGCCGGCTCCAGGCACACACAAAGACAAAATCCTGCCAAGTATGTGAGCTACAGTACGCTGATGACTGTGCCATCTTAGCTCACAGTCCAGAGTCTATGCAGCATGCTCTCGACACCATATCCAGCCTGTACCAATCCTTCGGTCTCCAGGTCAACATACAAAAAACCGAAGTCATGTCCCAACTCACTTCCCGAACCTCTACACCTCCCAGTTTTCACATAAACGGTGTTCCACTCAAAACAGTGGATCATTTCACCTACCTCGGCTCCACTCTGTCCTCATGCTGCTCCCTTGACGCGGAGATACACACACGTATCAATAAAGCGGCATCATCCTTTGGACGCCTACGCAGCAGGGTTTTTGAAAACCGAAACCTGAAGATCAGCACCAAGGTTGCCGTTTACAACGCAGTATGTCTCTCCACTCTGCTCTATGGAGCAGAATCCTGGACCCCATACCGCCGGCACATCACCAACTTGGACGCTTTCCACATCCGTTGCCTCCAAAGGATCCTCGGCCTGACCTGGGAAGATCGAGTCCCCCACACAGACATCCTCAACAACACCAACTCAATCTGTATGGCCGCAGCTGTGGCCAAAAAACATCTTCGTTGGATAGGGCACACCATACGTATGCCTGACCACCGCCTGCCCCGCCAAGTCCTCTATGGCCAACTGAGAGGAGCAAAGCGGGCTGCTGGAGGCCAAAAGAGACGCTTTAAGGACTACACCAGGGACCTCCTAAAGTGTGCAAACATCACGCAGCTTGAAACTCTGGCACTCGACAGATCAGCCTGGCAAGTCACTTGTGCCACTGCAGTTTCCCAAATACACCAAACGAACCAAGACCGAAGATCTGAGAGGCGCACGCAACGACACCAGCGGGCGGCTGGCATCCCCCAGGTATCTGGCTTCCCTTGCGCCATCTGTGGACGGGTGTGCGGCTCAAGGATCGGACTCAACGCCCACGAGAAGTGGCACCAGCGGCAGTGTCGCTAACTCCCCTCCCCACCCCCCCCTCTCCCCATCCCTGGAGCAAGCGTCATCATCGAACACGATGGACAGCTAAGAGAGTGTGTGTGTGTGTGTGCGTGTGTGTGTGTGTGTGTGTGTGTGTGTGTGTGTGTGTGTGTGTGTGTGTGTGTGTGTGTGTGTGTGTGTGTGTGTGTGTGTGGGGAGCCATACTGTATATTCTGCCGTGTCATACTGTGTTATTGTGTTGATGGGGCGGCGCCGACTGGCCGAGTCATACTGTACTGGTCTGCTTGTGTTTGATGGGCCGAGCCACAGGCTACTTACTATACATGTATGTTCTGCCATGTCAGCAATATCTTGCAAGACGCTCAGAAACGCTCCGACGGTGACATCAGGCCATATCTCTATCTCTCTCTCTCTCTCTCTCTCTCTCTCTCTCTCTCTCTCTCCTCTCTCTCTCTGATTCATAATCAAACCAGACCTCCTGCAGGCAACCACTGTGTGTGTGTGTGTATATATATTTGTGTTGTGTGTGTGTAATATTCAGAAAGAGAGGGAGAGAGAGAGAGAGCGAGGGAGGGAGAAATATATTATATATATTATTTGGCATAAATATGAAAAACATTTATAAAATCTTTTTTATAAAATAAATAATAATAAAAAATAAATACAAAAAATTATGCTTTTTTTTTGGGCATCCTCTGTTATTTTACACACGCGACACCACTGCGACCAACCCCAACTGAAATGTCTTGATAGCATCAAGGCTAACAGCCATCTAACAACTAGTTAGCTAGCTAACAACAATCTAAACTATAGCTATCCCTTCACACTTTTTAAGGGTAATAATTGTTTCATTATAAACCAATTGTGTAAAGCCTAGAAGAAAAATGTTGAGGAGCGGAATATTTACAAATGGACATGAAAAACACAAAAAGTTCTCTCACCTCAAGTTCAGCTGTTTCACTCCAAAGATGACAATGTAGGTGAACTCTGACCCCAATTCTAGACATTTAAATACCAAAATATGGGAGACAGGACCCTCTGGTGGTGAAATATAATGAATGTGACAACCTACCTGTGTGACAACGTCCCCCGTTCTCCCATACATTATATATGTACAGTGAAATGCTTGGTTCTATATGAGCCTCCTGAGATTGTGCTTCATACTGTAAACAAGTAAAAGAATAAAGACCAAACACTATACAAAATATACAATATACGAAACAAAAATCTTACAAAATGCAAGTAGGTACAGTAGAAAAGGTAGTGCAAATATTTTAGGAATTAATAGAGACAATATAGTGTAATATTGAAAAAGCGTTAAATGTTAACGGTGAATGTTTAAAGTGAGTGTGTGTGCACGTGGATGTTGTGTGCTGCTATGAGTGTAGAATGGATGAGTTAGTGTTGCATAGACATTGAGCATCCTGATGGATAGAAGCTCCTTTTGATCCTCTGTGCTGCTGGCCGTGAGACGCCAGTAATGCTTTCAGCAGTGCAAAGGGCCCGTTGTTTGGGTGGCTAGAGTCTCTGACTCTCCTCTTAGCCTTGGCCCTGCAACGTCGCCTGGTGTAAACGTCCTGAGAGTGGGAAGCCCACTTCCGACGCTGCGTCCGGCTGATCGAGCGGCTCCCTCTGCAGTCTGCGGCGGTCGTGTGCGGTGCCAGACCTAGCACATGGAATGTGAAGTGTTTTCTCTTCACAAGCTTTTTGGAAATATGAAAGGATGGCACCTTTCAATTTTTTTTTTTTTAACACTGAAGAGTAATAACTTGACCAGACCTTGCTGGTACGAAGAATGCAGCCTACCTAGTTTCAAGTTCAAGTTTCTTTAATAGTTGTCATACAGAAGTACAGAATACTTTTATACAAAATGCTTCTTACTGTTGCGCTCCAGAGACTGTGCAGGACAAGATAAGTATGAAATAAAATAACATAGTAAAATTAGAAGTAAAAAAATTAGGTCACAGTGTTCAGTTTAGACATATGTACAATGTTCGATGCAGAATAGACGTAGTTACCATACAATATACAATACTGTGCAGTGTACTAATATACAATACTATATAGTGCAAGGCAGAAATGGAGAAATGGGACGAGGTGCAATTTAGGTACAATTCACAGTAGGTGTACGAGTTGTAGTGCAAATCCTTTATCAATAAATATAAAGTGTAAGTGTGTTTGTGTGATCTAAAGTGTGGAGAGTGGGTGCTGCAGTGTGTTAAGATAAGATAAGATAAGATATTCCTTTATTGATCCCCTTGGGGAAATTCAGGCATCATAGCAGCATGGGGGGGAGGGGGGAGGGGTACAGGTAGTAAAACAACACAGTATACAGGTAGTAAAAGACAACACAGGCAGTGTAAACAATTTGATCAATATGGTCAAAATAATTTACTATCTGACTAGCTGAGGAATATTCACATTATTCACAGTGTCACATGAGGTGCAGTATGCAAGAGGTAGTGTTATAATAATTTACTATCTACTGAGTATACATTAATCAAAGTACCAGGGTAGTCTACTTTGTCCCCCTTGGGTTCCTATAAGTCCCAGGTCAATGTCTGGTAGCAGTCGCTGTCGCTGCCCCCTGTTGTGGGGCCTGGAGGCTGCTAGTCGCTGCCCACTGTTGTGGAGCCTGATGGCCGCTGGTATGAAGGACTGTCCGAGGCGGTTAGTTGAGTGTCGGGGGGGGATGAGTCTGTGGCTGAACGAGCTTCTCATCTTGACTAGCTCGTCGTAGAGGGGGTGGTAGGGGTTCTCCATGATGGCATCCAGCTTCCTTATCATCCCCCTCTCTACCATCACCTCAAGTCTAGGTAGCTCGACTCCCACCACGGAGCTAGCCTTCCTCACCAGCTTGTTGAGCTTGTTGGTGTCCCTTGAGTTGATGTAGCCTCCCCAGCATGCCACAGCATAGAAGAGGATGCTGGCCACAACAGACTGGTAAAAAGACTGCAGCAGTTTGTTGCACACATTGAAGGACCTGAGTCTCCTCAGGAAGAACAGCCTGCTCTGTCCCTTCCTGTAGAGGGCCTCTGTGTTGTCCGACCAGTCCAGTTTATTGTTCAGGTGTACCCCAAGGAACTTGTATGAGTCCACCATCTCCACATCCACCCCTCGGATGGAGATGGGAATCGGGGGGGGCCTCTTCTTGCCCCTCCGGAAGTCCACCACCAGCTCCTTGGTCTTACTGGTGTTGAGTTGGAGGTGGTTGCTGTCGCTCCACCCCACGAAGCTCTCCACCAGGGCTCTGTACTCCTCCTCATCATCGTCGGTGATGTAGCTTACGATGGAGGAGTCGTCTGAGAACTTCTGCAGGTGGCACCCGCTGGAGTTGCGGCAGAAGTCTGAGGTGTAGAGGGTGAAGAGGAAGGGTGACAGCACAGTTCCCTGGGGGGCGCCGGTGTTGCTCACCAGTACGTCAGACTGACTGTCCTTTAGTCTGACGTACTGTGGCCTCTCAGTGAGGTAGTCCTTGATCCAGGCCACCAAGCCGTGCTCCAGCTGCATCGCAGAGAGCTTCTCCGCTAGCAGTGACGGCTGGATGGTGTTGAAGGCGCTGGAGAAATCAAAGAACATGATCCTCACTGAGCTGCGCGGCTTTTCCAGGTGCGTGTACGCTCTGTGGAGCATGTAGATGATGGCATCCTCCACCCCGATGTTTGCCTGGTATGCAAACTGCAGGGGGTCGAGGGAGTCACGCACCAGGGGCTTGAGGTGTTGCAGGACCAGTCTCTCAAACGTCTTCATGACGTGTGACGTCAGAGCGACTGGCCTGTAGTCGTTGGGGGTGCTGGGACGTCCCTTCTTGGGCACCGGGACAATGCAGGAGGTCTTCCAGAGCTGGGGCACCCTCTCCAGCCTCAGGGAGAGGTTGAAAAGATGCTGGAGCGGTGCTGCCAGCTGCTCTGCACATACCTTGAGCACCCTGGGATTGGTGTTGTCCGGTCCTCTGGCCTTGTTTACATTAATTTTGGAGAGCTGCCTACTGACCTGACTGGTTGTGATCGTCAGGGTTGGGGGTGGTGGGCAGTCTGCTGGTGTTGGGGGTGGGGTGCCGTTGCTGATGGGTGTGGGGGGGTGGGGGGTGGGGGGGCTGCTTTGTAGGTGTGATCTGGTGCTGGTGTCGATGGGTGGGGGGAGGGGTGTGGGGAGGCCACTCTGGTCAAAGCGGTTGAAAAACAAGTTGAACTCGTTTGCACGCTCTGGAGGGCCCTCCACAGCTGTGCCCTGCTGTTTGAAACCAGTGATCTTCCTAACCCCCGCCCACACCTCCCTGGTGTTGTTGGCCTGTAGTCTGCCCTCCAGCCTGTCCTTGTAGCTGACCTTGGCTGCCCTTAGCTCTTTTTTGAGCTCCCTTTGGACAGCCCTGGCCTGCTCAGTGTCCCCTGCCATGAAGGCCCTCTTTTTCCTGTTTAGCAGGTGTTTAATGTCCTTGCTAATCCAGGGTTTATTGTTTGAGAAGCAGCGTACCCTCTTTGTGGGTACGATGCTCTCCTCACAGAACCTGATGTAGTCTGTGATGCAGTGGGATAGTCCATCAATGTCATCACCGTAAGCCCTCTCAAACATATCCCAGTCTGTCGACCTGAAACACTCCTGTAGCTCCTCCTCGACGTCGTCAGACCACTGTGGGACAGACATGGTGGTCGGAGGCTGTCTCTTAATGAGAGGCGTGTATGTGGATACAAGCCTCACAAGGTTGTGGTCTGACTGGCCGAGGGGGGGCAGGGAAGTCGCACTGAAAGCCTCCTTCACGTTAGCATACAGGAGGTCCAGAGTTTTGTCTCCCCTGGTTTTGCAGGTGACATACTGGGTGAAGTTTGTCAGGGTCTTGTTCAGTCTGACATGGTTGAAGTCCCCATTGATAAAAATAAATGCATCCGGGTGTTTTGTCTGAAGCGCCGCGACGGTGGAGTGTATGACGTCACTCGCCTGCGCCGCCGCCGCGCTGGGAGGGATGTAAACAGTGAGAGCCAGGACGTGTGTTATTTCTCGCGGTAAATAGTATGGCCGCAGACTCAGTGCCAATAGTTCAATGTCGGGGGAACAGATACGTTCCTTAATGGTGATGTGCCCCGGGTGGCACCATTTGGAGTTCACAAAGACAACAAGCCCTCCGCCTCTCCGCTTGCCGCTCTGTTTACTCCGGTCGGCGCGCACCACCGTGAAACCCTCCTGTTCTATTGCACTGTTGTTGTTGTTCTGTTGTTTGTTTGAGTGAGTGTGTGCGTGTGGGTGTGTGTGCTGTGTGCATTTGATGGTTGTTGCATAGTGATTATTGTTCGTTTAGCGATTATTGTTCGTTTAGCAGCCTGATGGCCTGGGGATAGAAGCTTCTTCTGAGTCTTTCTGTGCTCGCCTTAAGACTCCGGTATCGCTTGCCTGACCGCAGCAGTTCAAAGAGGCAGTTGTTCGGGTGGCTCGAGTCCTTAATAATTATCTTAGCCTTCCCCTTGCACCGCTTGTTGTAAATGTTCTGGAGGGTGGGAAGCCCCCCTCCAATTGTGCGTTCGGCTGAACGTGTCACTCTTTGTAGTCTGCTTCGGTCTTGTGCAGTGCTATTCCCAAACCAGGAGGTGATGTTGCCGGTCAGGATGCTCTCTATTGTACATGAGTAGAAGTTCTTAAGGATCTTCTGACTGACTTGGAACTTCCTTAGGCGCCTGAGGAAGTAGAGGCGTTGTCGTGCCTTCTTCACAACACTGTGTGTGGTCCATGTCAAGTCCTCGGATATGTGGGCTCCGAGGTACTTGAAACTACAGTACTTACATCACACTGTATTGTTATTTTTATTCTAATTAGTGTAAATACTTGACCACATCGTGCACAGTTGTACAGCCCTGGCCTATTATTATTATTTAATTTTTTTTAACCTTTATTTAACCTCTTAACACTTTCCGTGCCACTCACGAGATTTCTCTGGTTTTTTTATAGGTGGTTGCTTCTCAGGACTTATTTTATCATGTCTATTTTATGTCTATTTTATTATCTTCTACTTATTTTATTTAATATTGTATTCTTGCAGAATCGAAGCGAGCATGGCCACCCGCATTTCACTGTATGCCCTGGTATGTATGTGACAAATAAACCTCTTGACTCTTGAATCTTGAATCTTCAAAGACAGGGTTCCAACTCGTCCTGGAAAACCTGGAAATTCAGAGACTAGATTTCCAGTCCTGGAAAACCTGCAGAAATGGACTAAAATGACCAAATATCCTATTGTTCTAGAAATATTTAATGGTATTTAAGCCCTTCACTCAGATCTCATATAGGTGTGTATTTAGTTTGAAACTCGACTGTTGGTAGGATTATAGCAGCGCTACTCTAGTGACCCACACTCCCTTTGTTTTGGCCGCCATCGCCATCGCCATGGCATTGATTGATTGATTGAAAACTTTATTAAACAGATTGCAGAATGGGTACAATACAGTACGGCTAGTTTACATCAGGGTCCGCCATTTTCAATTCATCATGACATTTATGACATACACGACATACATAGATATACAGTAAAAAGAAAAGAAAAGAAAAAAGATCATAAGAAAAATAAGCTCACGCGTATTCTGCTCTTGCTCCTCTGCTACTTCCCATATTTAATTACATATGTCATTTACGAGGAATTGTTGGCACACAGGAGTTGTTGCTAATAACAAGAGGACCTAGGAGTATAGTAATATAGTAATATAGTATATAGCAGCTTAACAGAATAATAATATATAAAAATATTGTATAATACTGTATACCAATATAATATAGTGTAGTATAAATAGTATGATTTAGTTATAGTATAATACAATTAAAATAATACAATTATATAGTAAAATAGTGTAGTATAGAAGTATAATATAGAATAATACATTATAATAGAACAGTGTACTATAAATATATAGATAAATGTTTGTGTGTGTGTGTATAAATGAATGAACCTCGGTAAATAAGCTAAATGTATTTATTTATGTTAATTTAATTGTGTTGATAATTGTGTAATAATAATAATAATAATAATACATTTATTTTATATAGCGCCTTACATAAGGTTTGTACTTTACAGTACATTGACAAACAGAGTACATGGACATACAAAGTAGATGGACATTCACAATGACAACATGGTGGGGATACTACAGAGAAAGGGAGACAGCTTAGAGACGAAACAGAGAGACAATTAAAATAAATATATAGGTGTGTGTGTACAGATGTGTAAATGTAAGTGATGCAGGGGTTGGAGGGTCAGGAGTGAGGGTATGCGAGGTTGAACGGGTGGGTTTTAATGTTAAATGTTTCTATACGGATGGGGCTTCTTTGATGTGTGATGGGAGTTGATTCCAGAGTCGGGGAGCAGCGGAGGAGAATGATTTGTTTTCTGTGTACTTAAGGCAGCAGTGTGGTGTGCTCAGAAGGGCTAAATTAAAAACTGTATTGCAGAACAAAAACGTTATCTTATCACAAAGTTCTGTACATCTGTCCCTTGCTGCCACATGAAAGCTAGATGGTCGCCATCATGTCCTCGCTCACACTCTGCAATTTCAGGCCATGACCAGTAGATGGCGCCATGATTCAATTAATGACGAATTCAGCTGCATGCATCTTTGTTTGGTGCAGGCAAGTCCATTTTGTTAGGTTTTGTACGTTTTGTTCCTTTAAAAATTAAAATATCACTTTTGTCTTCATTTTGTTGTAGTTGCTTTTCAATATTGTCTAGGTACTGTCAGTGCATATGACCTTTTCTATGTATTCATGTTCTTCCATATAGTGAGCTCTAGACAAGACATCACATTCAGGACACTGTGTGTGTGTGTGTGTGTGTGTGTGTGTGTGCGTGTGTGCGTGCGCGCGTCCGTGTGTGCGTGTGTGTGTGTGTGTGTGCGTGAGTGTGACTCAGGGGCGGATTTAGGTTAGGAGATCCGGGGCTTAGCCCAGATAGGAATTTTTTAACTTCGACACCACAACATACCCAGTGGTGCAGTCGTAATATGGGAACTGGTAACACGCCACGTGCACGCGCGCGGGTACGTGCATGCGCACAGAACTGATTTATACACACACACACACGCACGCACACACACACAAGCGCATATACGCAAGTGCAATCTTTCTATCATACAAGCTCTTCTTGCTCTCTATTTGTGTGAATGTGCGCGTGGAAAGCTGGCGCGCAGCACAGACGCTTGATTCAATATCATAAGCAGGTAGACCCCCATCACGAATTCCGAGCCACATTAGTATTCACCTCCACTGCCTGTGTCACACAGAATGAAGGGGGAGATGCATTCAGATAGCCAACACCCAGACACTTAGTCTACCTGCGCTTTTTGTTATGTAAAACGGTGGCCGGGTACTTAGTCACAACGAATGGATACAGCGCATTTTTGTGTGCGCGTACACGCGAGTACACATCTGTGCGCGATCGCGCGTACTTCTGCCTCAGTGATCTGGTAACACGGCGTGTAACCGGGTGTGACCACGACTGCACCACTGCTTATACCACCACCTTAAAGCGGACAAAAGGCACTATAGAGAACACTTAAATTCACACCCTTAAATTAATGAAGCAAACAATAATAATAATTAATAATAATAATAATAATAATAATAATAATAATAATAATAATAATAATAATAATAATAATAATAATAATAATAATAATAATAATAATACACTGTATTTGTATAGCACCTTTCATGATTGATTGATTGATTGATTGAAAAGTTTATTAACAGATTGCAGAATGGGTACAGTACAGTACAGCTCAATACATACAATTGTTAAGGGGATGCAGACCAGAGAAAGACTTTCGGCTTGTTTACATCAGGGTCCCCCATTTTCAATTCATCATAACATATATGACACACACGACATACAGATAGTCAGTACTGCTACATCTATACATTTATGACATACCAGATTTGCAAATACAGTACTGTTTGTGATACAAAAAGTGTCCAGAAAAAGAGTGTATATACATTTGACGTAGAAACTGTACATTGGAGGAGGTTGGGTAGGTGGGGTGGGGTTGGGTTGGTGGGTGGGGGGCTGTACATTGGAGGTGGGGGGGGGGGGGGGGCGGGGGTTGGGTAGGGGGGGGGGGGGTGGGGGACACCGAATCTGGGTTTAACATGATCATACAAGAATTGCAGCTCAAAGTGCTTCACAGCAGTAAAAAAAGACAGGCATAAAATGAGCACAACATTGGCAGATCAAGAGCAATGCAGACATAAAGCATAAAATAGATAGCAGCAAAATAGACAAAGTCAAGGTAAGACATAGAACATTAATGCTGGATTACGTTGGCACCTTGATCGACATCAGTACATGGAATGGCGATCAGATAATTGGAATATTCTTTTCGGGACAGATCCTGGTCAAGGTAAGGACTATATATGGTGTCAATATTGCGTTGATCCAAAAATTCCTTCATGCTGATCGGGGCGTGTGTGTGTGTGTGTGTGGCGTGTTCCGTTGGTTGCGATCAAAGCATGGAGGGGCGCCCCCCCCCCCTTCATGCATCCATGATGAAACATAATACAGATAATCTAAATTTGATTTGAGAACAGTAGCTATTCCAGGGAAGAAACGATAACGCGTTTACTAGAATACACGTTGCCGGCCATTACGAAGCATTTTGAAAATGACACCAGACCACCCTGAAACTACACTCAATATTCACGACGGTATAAAACGGAAATGTATGGATGGAAAAATGATCTGTTTTTTGCACCTTGACCGGAAGAAACTCAATGACAATCGACTATATTATTAGATCCATAGCTATAATATATAATATAGCTTTAGGCCTGCAAATACAGCCACGTATCCCCATGTTAAAAGGTGCTGGCCTTTCAACAGTAACAGTAAACAGCGCCATCTGGCGCTGAAAGTGTTAATAGGTTTAAACTTTGTTTACGGTTTGATTATCACTGATACAAAGTAAAATAGTGCAGTGCAATAAAATTGTTAGTAAAATAGAATAAAATAATGCAATAGTGCATTGCAATAAAATAGTTATCATCGTATTTCTTCGGGAGGCCGGTAAGGAGTGCATTACAGTAGTCGAGTCGGCTTGAGATAAAGGCATGGATCTGGTTTTCAGCGTCCTTTTGATTTATAAATGGCCGTACTTTAGCTATGTTTCTAAGGTGGAAGAATTATGTTTTTGTCAACTTGTTGATTGTGATTTAAAGCTTAGGTCTGAGTCTACCATGACACCAAGTCTTAACTCACTCACATATCGTATCCACACTACAGCAGGTTAACCCTTTCACTACCACACTACAGAAGTGTGGTAGTGAAAGGGTTAACCTTCTGTAGTGTGGTAGTGAAAGGGTTAACCCTTTGTCTTGTGGCAGTGAAATGGTTAACCTTCTGTATTGTCGCAGTGAAAGGGTTAACCCTTTGGTAGTGTGGTAGTGAAAGGGTTAAAGCGGTATTTGTAATGAATGTGAACATTAAAAAAGAAAAATCTGATTTTGTATATCTTGAATATACATTAATAAAGAATATATTGATCAGATTGACTTAATGCATTGTTTCTCACTGCAGGCCACAGACCACAGGACTCCAGTATCGCCCTTCTGTTTATCTCATCATTTCAGATATTTAAGTAGTAGTGTAGTGATACAGAGTAGTGATAGTGACTTACAACAGCTAGAGATATGTATCCTTAAAGTTGTAAGATGTAGTCTCGGGAGATCAATGTGTCAGAGGCTGCAAAATTACAAAACATATTTAATATTCATGCAATTCTTATGTCGTCGTCATCATAAATCAAAACAATTATTTGGAGGCACGGTGACCCAAATGTAAGCCTAAAAGATACTACTTTCAATAATACATTTGTAAACAAATTGCTATTGTAAACAAGAGTGAACAAGTAATGTAAAAATGTATAAATAAAATATAAAATAAATCTACAATGTGTGCTATTCAGTGTACGTGTTTGTGTTCAGCGAGCGACGAGCGATAGTGAGTAACAGTTTAGTAGAGCACAGGAGTATAATAAAAACAGACTCTGAAATGAGACGATATAAGATATATGAGCAAACTGAACAACACATTTTACAGGAATGGTCAAACGTGTGAAGCCCGGTAAAGCGTTCACTTAACAATACATGTGTATTGTTCCACCTTCTGTCCTCTCGCACCAGATACTGGAGGTCATTAATAACCCACACAGTGATTAAGGAAAGGGGGTCATCCAATGACAACATGTACGGGGATGTGGCGTTCACCGGCGTGGGAGAGAGAAGCCCATTCTGTGTGAACGGACATCACTTCCACTGAAGAAGCAACAGTTTAAACATTGATTTCATACTCTGAATTTGAATATTTTATCAACTGTAATCTCACACACATAGTATATTTCGCAAGCGAGAGATTCTGGGATTCTCTGATTACCGTAAAATTTCAAATAGCGTTATAACTGTGAAGGATGAAATTGTGTGAGTGCCTCTTCTCCCTAATTGGCACTGCGTAATGCGTGTCATCTATATACACGCACATAACTGCAGGAGCAGAATATTAAGTAGGTCTAGGTCTAGGCTCTAAACCAGAGGGGACAGAGCCTTTTCCATTCCTAAACTGTGGAATAGCCCCCCCCTCCACATCAGGTCACCCCAGACCCTTGAGGTCTTTAAGTCCCAGCTTAAGACTCATCTATTCTCCCTGGCCTTTGACCAGAGCTGAGCCTGCCTCCTAGGTCACTACTTTTAGTCCCTTTATGCCTTATTTTGTATTCTACTGCACGTTTCTTTCTTTTATCTTAATTTTTATTTCTATCTGAACCCTTGCACTTATTTGTATTTGCACTTTTTGGCACCATTATGTTTAATATGTACTATATATTAGGGGTGTAAAGGTACAGATTCAGATTAAGATTCAGATTTCTTTATTCACCATATTGTACAGTACAGGTACAAATGGAACGTGATTTGACATTTCAGTGCATGATTGATTTTTTCACAAATAGGAACAACATAATAATAATAATGATAAATAAATAAGTGCAAAACAGGACAGAACAGTGAGACAACAATAAGACGGTAAAGACAGTGGTGGGGGACATGGATACAGTGCAGCACAGTTCAAGTCCAGAGGTCCAGCCCTAGCAGCTCGCCATAGAGGGGGGGGAGCAGGGGGTGGAGCAGGGGGTGGAGCAGGGGGACACCTGACTCGTTTACCAGGCGAGCTGCTGAGGGGAAGAAGCTGAGTCTATGGCGGGACTTTAATGTCTTGGTCAGCCGAAGCCGCCTGCCGTGGGGGAGCATAATGAAGAGGCCGTGACCCGGGTGGGCGGGGTCTGCCATGATCTTCCTCGCCCTCCTCAAGGCCCTGGTGGAATGTAGGGACATATCCGTACCGAACCGTTTCAGTGTGTACCGTACGTACCGAACGACTGTGTACCAAACGAATACAACGGTATGTTAATCACTAACGCCCGCCCACCGGGGGCTGTTTTTTTTCACAATTTAATATAATTATTATTATTATAATTTTTTCTTTACAAGTCGATTATTAATTTCAATATAGAATATTCGTCGACAGCCCTACAAGTACAATTAGTTACTGCACACTACATCACCCCTGAGTCGAACAACGAAAGCCAAACTTTCCCCCACCGAAAACCCGTACCGAACCTCGACTTCAAAACCGAGGTACGTACCAAACCGTGGTTTTTGTGTACCGTTACAATTACACCCCTACTATATATATATATATTTTTTTTGCTCTATGCTTTTATTTGTGAAGCACTTTGGTACAGTCACAACTGTTGTAAACGTGCTATACAAATAAAGTTGATTATGATTATGATTAAGCAGGCTATACGTTCTGTATATAAACCCGACTGCGCAGTATGTAAACACTGCACGCACCGTATTACAAGCAGACTCCATGGGTGCTTTCCTCCTCCTAGAGAAGGAGCAGATTTGTGCGCATTGAGTATTTGTCACCAGGGCAGGAGTCTCATTGTGCCTCCGTAGCGGAATGTGTCCTGGTAATAAGAAGTGAGCGGAGTGCCGCTGCGCCCCAGAGCAGCCAGCATCCTCTGTTTTCATTATACACTTTTCACAGCCTCTCCAGAGATGCTCCTAGATATGAAAGTGAGATGGCCCCTGCGGATGGAAGTTAATTATGGTAATAAAATGTGAGAGGCGTTTTGGATACCACAGTGGCTTGTGGGAGCGAACACTGCAGCACTGCTGCATGATGTGGTTTTTGGCGTATATATCCTGGGCTGGCTGCTTTATTAAACAAAGGTCTCTAGAAGGTGTACTGTGTCTAGAGATCAGCGCGTGATGAGGCATTAGTTCCTCGGCTTAGGGGTGTTGTAAGCGGGTGGTGGGAGGATTGCTGGTTCAAAAGCCAGCTGAGGAGGTCTAGGTGAGTGAACCAAAAGAGCGGCACGGTGGTGTAGTGGTTAACACTGTCGCCTCACAGCAAGAAGGTCCTGGGTCCCAATCCCGCTTGGGGACCAGGTTGCCAGGGTTGCCAGGTACCCAGGTGGGGGGTATCTGCCGGGCCTTTCTGTGTGGAGTTTGCATGTCCCCCCCCCCCGTGCTCACAAGGGTTTCCCCTCCATAAAAAGAGATAAACACAATGGAAAAACATGCAGAACAGATTGCTAACGCTGTCACGTCCCTGACGAAGACTGACAGGAGCACTTGGTCTTGGTCCCCGAGCGTGGCCCCACGCCGCAGCCCATGTCTGCTCCCGGCTGCCCTTGGGGGGGGGGGGGGGGGGAGGATGATGGGATGGGTCAAGCGCAGAGAGGCATTTCATCGGCGACCCAAAAAGAAAATGTGTGTGTTCCTTTGTGTGTCGCCCATCTCGCATGTATGTGTTCCTGCAGGACAATGCAGGACAATGTAGCTACAAATAAAGACTTCTTCTACTTCTTCACGGGTGCTCTTCTTTCTCTTAAAATTACTATTGAAGAGCACTTCGGCAAGGCACTTGACCCCCAGCTGCTTTGATGGAGCTGCTCAGTGTATAATGATACAAGACTGCAATCACCGAATAAAACACGATCCCTTGATATAAACATGTAGACTTATAGTGTAAACGCATGGATCCCCAGGAAAAACCAAGGTCACGAAGATACAACAGTTCAAAAGCCCCAGTGACTACATATACTGTAGTCAACGGCGACTGTGGAACCGGACTCATCAATTATGTTGTCGGCGGATCTTCATTGATCAATATAGGTTTAATGAGAGAAACACAGAGTGCAAGGTACATGTAGGTGAAATGAGCTCAGCTGGGAGGAGTGCTCTCATCCCGGCCAGCTAGGAGACACTGAGGTAGAGAAGGGGACACAGAGAGGGGGTGGAGATTTAAGATGTTGTTGTTGAGACAGACGCAGGGATTCCTCCGTAGCGACAAACACTAGCGACTTCGGGTTCTTGAGAAGCGCTATACAAATCAAATGAATTATTATTAACACGTATGCTCGGGCAATGCATGTTGGTCGCTGTTTTATTTTTAATTTTTTCGATGTAGCCACTATAATAATCACTATAACAATGGCTTTTTAATTGTTGTACCTTCCGATGGGAGCGTCTTGGTTGTTCTTGGTTCTGTTCTTCCATGTTTTTACATCCTTGAATAGTCCTACATGTTTTTTTTCTTTACTTTGCTGGCAAGGGATATCCTTCCCGCTTTTTCTGCCTACTTGTACAGTGGTTCAGATCCAAGTAAAGGGTCTGCATTTATATAGCAGCTTTTATCCAAAGCACTTCACAATTTAAGCCTCACATTCACTCACTCATTCACTCACTCATTCACAGCGGGAGGCGACCATGCAAGGTGCCGACCTGCTATGGGCGGAGTTTATGGGGGTGCAGGGGGTGCATTGCACCCCCTGGTGGCCGGGGGTGAAATTGCTTTAAAAAAGAAAAAGAAAAAAGAAATCAAGATTATTTTTATTTTAATAAAATTATAATAATTGTGAGAAACAAATCTGAATTCTATTATGTTTTGTTTTACAATACATTCATTTTATAGTAGTAATCATGTCACATTATAAGGCAAACCTTCTGTAGTGTGGCAGTGAAAGGGTTAACGCGCGGCCAAGCACCAAGCAGCAGCAGCAGAATGCCCCGCGTGATAGATTGTAACGCTTGTACAAAGCCACTTATTCTGAGATGATAATTAATGTATCTGGATAACCAATGCACAGATTTTGTCGAGGCAGGTAGCGTTATTTCGGGAAAATTGATATCTATAGTCTGGTATATTTTTCGTCCACGAAAAATGGAGGCTGTAATAATTATTATTGCTCGAGACCGAGAGTCTATATGAATAATAATAATTAGAGCCTCCATTTTTCAAGTCAGTTAAAAATGATCGCCCGTAGTGCTGTGTGTGTGTGTGTGTGTGTGCTGCTGTACTACCTAAATAAAATAAAAAATTAGGGGTTAGGGCATTGTAAAAACGCTAAAATAATAAAATAAAGGTCAAAAAAATCGCGCGCGGCCACTGCGCGTGCACGCGGGTATCGATCGCCTAGCAGTCGCACCCCCTGGCGTCAAGTTCAAACTACGCCTATGCGACCTGCTCATCGTTAAGTGTCTTGCTCAAGGACACGCTGCCCCGGGAGGAGCCGGAATCGAACCGGGAACCTTCTGATCACCACGACCGGCTCTCTACCTCCCGAGCCAAGTAGCTCTTCTTTCTATTTTTATGATATTTTTTTTTTTCCCCACTTTTTCTCCTTTTTTTATATTTTTTTCTCCCATCCCAATTTAGTCGTGCCAATTCCCCCCTCCCCTGTCTTGATCGTTGCTCGCATGTGCCCCCCACTGGTCGGTCGTAGGGAGGGTTGAAGAATCTATTGCAATGTCCCCTCCGATACATGCGGAGTCAGCCAGCCACATCTTTCCACCTGCCGGCGCGTGTAACGTGTAACGTGTGGGAGGCTCACACTACCCTCGACATCTCCTGTCCTTGCTGTGCAGGCGCCCTGACCGACCTGTAGGAGTCGCTGTTTACCACCCATCGACTCCCCTCCCGCTGACTCTGCCAATTGAGTCAGTATGACGGCCGGCCCAAGCAACGCTGACAGCCGGATTCGATACCGGTGTCTCACGCGTTGGTGACGAGCACTTAGACCACTGCACCACCCAGCCGCACCCTATTTTTATGATCTTGAAGTAAAAGACTGCAGTTGTAAGTAAAATTGTAAATGTTGAATCTCACAACGCCAAAATAAGAGCGCAGGGGGGGGGGGGGGGGGGGGGGTAAACAGTTTACAAAACGAGGACCAGATCAACCATGTAGGTTTTCAAGTTTTCAAGTTTCAAGTTTGGAATGTACAGTGAAAATGCTTGGTTCCGCATGACCCTCCTGAGAGTGTGCTTCACAAAACAGCAAAAGACCAAACAATATACAAATATATACACACTATACAAAACTAAAATGTACAAAATGCAAAAATTAGGTAGAATAGGTATTCGCGAATGTATTCACAAACGTAATGTCTATAAGTGAGTGCAAATAAATAGATAAAATACGGTGTAATGTTTAAAAAAGTGTTTTGAGTGAATGAAGGGACTAGAAAGTCACAGCAGCTCAGTTAAATAGAGCGTAAGTAATCAAAATAAGTTTAAAATCAGTCCTAAACCTGACCAGTAGTGACCAGTAGTGACCAGTAGTGGCCAGTAGTGGCCAGTAGTGGCCAGTAGTGGCCAGTAGTGCGAGGAGTCCACACTGGGTGTGATGTGGGCCCTATGACAGTTGAGTACTGGGCGTCTCTCCCTCTGCTCTGTGCACCTACTCTCTCCTGGCTGTTGTTGTAAAATGAGAGTGTTCTGGAGTGAACCTGCCTGGGTAAATAAGGGTTGAAGATACACTCTGTATTATATTCCTCGTCGACTCAAACTGGTAATTAGGTTTACACGGACATTAGTGAAGTCTTATATATGCAGACCCCCCCCCCCCTCCCCTCCACCCCTCTTGCGGAAATGAAAAAGGAAGGACAACAGAAGCGGTATGTAGAATTCCATCCATCCCCCCTCTCTACCACTTCCCTGCGGGAGTTCAATGGCAGGGTCACGGTCTGCATTTGGGACCCGGCGGTATTCGGGGTCAAAGGTCAGCCCCGAACGCAAACCGATTATGAGGGCTTGGGGTCACAGACTTAAAAAACCTCTGTCCTCTGTAGCGACCTGCATGGATTCAGATTATTTTATTGTCACAGCTTTTTAAAATGTGCATACATTCAGAAAAAAGTGAGATGCTTGTTTTTTTCTCTGCTCCTCAACCGTAGTAGATTTTTTGTGATAAATTTTTTTTTTTTCTTATTCTTATTTCCACATGTAACAAGACACAACACAATACAGTAATACTAATAATACACAAGACATCACAGGACAGTACTTAAATAATAATAATAATAACAACAATGACGAGACAATTCAATTAAATCTAATTAAATTAATCAATAAAGATATAAATAATATACAAATAATTCTACTGTTATTATATTGTCATTATTGTTATTTTTATTATTGTCTGGTGTTGTTCTGTTTATTATTATTATTTTTACTGTATGTGCTGTCATGTTTAGTTTTATATTCTATGTAAATTCTTTTTTAAAAGTGATTACAAATATAATAATATATATATAAAAAGAAGATCATTTATTTTTAAATAAAAATAGTGCATATATATACATCCATACAATTAGGCGGTGCTCAGGAGCTCAGAACACCATAGGAGAGACCACCCACTCCTGCCATCCAACCCAAGAAACAGGACCCCCGCATATCCCAGGTCCACTGCACACGGAGCCGAGCACCCCGAGCCCCCACCCGCCCCAGCCCCGATAGTCAGGCCCCCGGTCCTCGAGCACCCCGAGCCCCCACCCGCCCCAGCCCCGATAGTCAGGCCCCCGGTCCACGAGCACCCCGAGCCCCCACCCGCCCCAGCCTCGACAGCCATACCCCCCCGGTCCACGAGAACCCCAAGTCCAGCATCCCAGAGAGCCCGAGCACCACGCCTCAATGGCACTCCGACTCCCCGAGACCCCAAGCCTGGGGCCCCCCACGGCCCAGAGACAAGACCACCAAAACCACAGCAACCGAGGGCCCAAAAAGACCCCCCCCCCGATACCCCCCCCCCCCACTAAGCCACACCTGCCCAAACGTGAGTACACATACACACTATGAAGTGAAACATCCCGAGCCCCCATCCACCCCCGTCCCGACCTCTACGGTCCCCACCCTATGAGGACCCCGAATCCAGTGCCCCAGTGAGTCAGAGCATCATGCCTCTTTAACACTCCAAACCAGGGGCAACCACCAGCCTGAGACCGTGACCACCAAACCCACAACATTAACACATTGGTTGCCAGCAGGGGGTGTGTGATTTATCGCTTGAGTGCCAGCGCTTTAGTCAATAAGAGGATGAGCACATTTGCGAACGCATAAACTATATCTTCAATTATGGCTATGTGTCTAATACACCCGTCGCTTATCAATGACTTGCTTGCAGTCAACATGTACGAAACGGATTGTTTTTTCATCAGTTCATTTCCGTTTTATACCGTTTTGAATACGAGTAGAGTTTTGGAGATTTCTAGAAGAAAAAAAAAGATTCCGCGATAATAGCTCTTTAGTGGAATACACACAACACATTGTCATTTTCCGGCTGATTTATGAATAGTTTTCAAATAAATGCTAGATTATCGATAGTATATGTGTACTTATGCACGCTAGAGAAGCGGGCTGAAAAATCGATTATATATGCTGTGCCTGGCGCTAACGTTACGCACACACACATACACACATAGGAGACACGTTGTGAACGCTGTGAAAAAAAACTCTGATTAACCCAATACTGGTAAAATAAAGTCCTTACCTCACATCAGATGTTCTGCAAAAGGATTAATCCAATTCCTGATCGCCATTCCAAATGTCGATCGCGTTTATTGATCCAACGTTATACCTCGAAACACATAATCAACGCTTCTTCCAGTTCCCTCAGTGGATGCAATAGTCTCAGGTTACTTGCCTCAGAAGTAAAATGTGGAGCCCAGAGTTTTTTTTCTCGATGCATTCCCATCGACTCCATTCCAATGGGTGCACTACCATCCGGGAGGCGATAGGGGGTATATTAAATATACATTAATGCATTTCACTAATAATCCCTCACGTTTTATTTTATTGCTTTTATATTATTTATTGTCACTTTTATATTCTAAAGGTTGTTGCAAAAGATCGTTTTGGGAGCTACGACTTTTATTTTGAAATCGTCACTTCCTCCTGCAGCGATTGTACCTGCTTTTGCGTCCCTTACCTCAGTCTATCCATAACCGATTTGAGGTAAGGGGCTTGTCCTGTGTACCTTGATATATTTCTGGTCTAAGAGCCGATAATATTGTACATATATAATCCCAAACAATGAACCGGGTTTATAAAGTAATTCAATGTTGATAATGTGCAGTTGTACAGTTGTTTTGTAAGAGAATTAACTGTCTTAGTGAACTTTTTCACAAGACCGTTGGTTAGCTTCTAGCATTGGGGGGGAGGTTACACACACAGCTCGTGCTGGTTTTTTCATAAGTACATTGATATATTTCTGGTCTAAAGAGCCGATAATATTGTAGATATAATCCCAAACAGTGAACCGGGTTTATAAAGTAATTCAGTGTTGAAAATGTGCAGTTGTACAGTTGTATTGTAAGAAATGTAACCGTCTTAGCAAACCTTTTCAAAAGTACGTTGGTTTTTCATAAGACCGTTGGTTAGCTTCTGGCATTGGGGGAGAGGTTACACACACAGCTCGTGCCGGCAGTATTTTAACTGCCGTTTTCCCCCACCGCAGCTTCGTGAGCTGCTGGAGCCATTTTGTGATTAATGCTGATGCATTGGTTCTTTTCTGTTACCTGACAGGTAATAAACACGTCACAGTTTCGGCTAAAGACGATCACAACCTCCTTGTCTGTCATTCACCGTACACAACGCAGAGTCGTGGCAATGTCCGTTGAAGAGTAGGCCTGAAACCGGCTACACTAGGGCCGTAAAGACCTGGATTGATACCGGCTACATAAAGAACATTTCTTCCCCCACTCCCACCCCAGGACCCCTCAGGACCAACATCCCGACCTCGCTCTGCTGCTAAATCATGGATTTTACTCTCCCAGCTGCCGATGCCCACAGATTAATGTTAGATTCTTTAACTCCAATTACCCGAGCCGTGGAGATCTCCAGATAAATTACATCTAAGAATGTTAAAGCCCAATTAATCATTGTAAGTTTGTCAGGTTGTTTCCATCTCATAGCTATCAGTTTTTTGGCTGCTGTAATTCCCGCAAAAATTTGTCTTTTTTGCTGTATAGGAGCCGGCAGCTGGGAGATATCATTCAGGAGTAGTGTTGTTGTTGTCAAATCAAATCACATATGCCTGAAAGCTTAGCAGTTACGGTGGGCATTCCCAGAACATGTGCAGGTAGGTGCCAGTGGCCCCCAGAGTGCACAGGGTGCACCGGGAGTCAGCCACAAGGCCCATCATACATAGTTTCCTAGGGGTGAGATGTGTTCTATGAATATAGTTAAAGTGTACTTGTTGATGATTGGGGTTACGGGAGGCCAGTGTAATATTAGTCCAGAAATCATCCCAATCAAACTCAGGGTCCAGTTCTGGAATGTCTTCCCGCCAAATGATATCTAATGGGAGGTTCTCCCATTTGTATGTGGACTTGAGTAAAAGTGTATAGAAATCTGAAACGAAACCCCTTGAGGTTGTACTGTCTCCGATGAGTTAAAAAAAGGGTGTCGGGCGGTCGGGTGGCGTAGCGGAGATTGCGCTCGTCACCAATGCAAGAGGCTGCGGTCTCGACTCCCGGAGTCAGCATTGCCCTGCGGCTTGGGCCGGTCGTCATACTAACTCGTTTGGCTGAGTTAGGGGGAGGGAAGTCATGGGTGGTAATCTGGCGTTGTGGACAGCGACGCCTACAGGTCAGGTCTGGGCGCCTGCTCAGCGAAAAGGCAGGAAATGGTGAAGGCAGTGTGACCTCCCACGCGTTACGCTTCACCAATGAGAGTCCTCGCTGCCAGGTGAAAAAATAGTCACTGGCTGTCGCCGCACGTGTCGGAGGAAGCGTGCGGATGACTTCAGGGTTCCCTTGCACCGACCAGTAGGAGGAACATGCGCACAACAACCAGGTAGGGGAGGGGGGGAATTGGCATAACGACAAAAATTGGGATGGGGAGAAAAAATAGAAAATCAGACAAAAAAAAGAAAAAAAAGGGTGTCGATGTAATGGCTGACCCCACGGGACCCCATGCGCCCTGAACGCCGCCCTCAGTTATAAATAAAAGAAAAAGGAGGTGCCGGGAAGGTCATAAAACTCTCTCAGATCTTGAAACACGCAAAGGCCGGTTTTATCATAAACATCCGTCAGAAGTCTGTTGGCCCGGTGGAAGTAGCTGTTCAGTGTTCTCTTGGATGTGGACCTGAGACTGCGGTACCGTCTGCCAGACGGCCTGAGCTCAAACAGTTTGTGGTTTGGGTGCCTGGGGTCTTTCAGGATCCTGTGTGCCTTGCTGACGCACCGTCAATATATACGGTCTACGGTGGGTATAGTTTGCATCCGCAGATCTTTTCGGCCGCTCGCACCACTCTCTCCGGTGATCGGCGGTCGTCCTGGTTGGCGGCGGTGATGCACGGTTTGAAGGAGGAGAAGGAGGAGAAAGAGGCTATGATATTGTAGACCACTCTGAGTGGGAACGTAAGGTAGCCAAGTGAATACAGCAGGGGTGTAACGGTACACAAAAACCACGGTTCGGTACGTACCTCGGTTTTGAAGTGACAGTTCGGTGCGGGTTTTCGGTTCAGTGGGGGACGTTTGGCTTTCCATGTTCCACTCAGGGGTGATGTAGTGTGCAGTAACTAATTGTACTTGTATGGCTGTCAACGAATATTCTATATTGAAATCAATAATCGAGTTTTGAATGAAATTCTGCACGCAAAAAGAAGTTCTGCACGTGCGGTCGTTAGTGGTTAACGTACCGTTGTATTCGTTCGGTACACAGCCGTACTGAACCTTAGGTCCAGTACTGAAACGGTTCTGTACGGATTCGTGTACCTTTACACCCCTAGAATACAGGCAGTAGCCTGTGTTCTTAGTTTGGAACATGAAAGGATCAAAGTTCACGGCATCAGAAGGGTGAGAGGCCGTGAGTCTCGTCAGTGTACATTGGCCCCAGGACCTGGCTGGTGTTATGGCCTGGTTTTTAATTCTAAGCACTTGTCTTGTCTTCTCCTTTGTGTCACTGCTGATGTGGCTCAAGGCTATGAGGTCACACTTATGTCACACGGGGAGTCTCCTGGGTCGTCTTTCATTTGAACAAAATCAGACGAGAAAGACGAGACGTGTTTAATTAGTTACCCTTTCTCTCCCCGTTAACCATTAATCTCATAATCATCATCATAATACAGTAGTTGCACACGGGGTAAACGTGGTAAATGGTAAATGGTGCATTTATATAGCAGCTTTTATCCAAAGCACTTTACAATTTTGTTCCTCACATTTTACCCGTTCACTCACACACCGACGGCGGAGGCGACCAGGCAGCCTGTATTCTAAACCCAAGCGGTGCATGCTTCCGCGTTCGCCTTTTGCGCTCTGATTGGCCACTGATGTTTCTGGTCGCACCAATCGTGTGACGGCAAGTTCTTTCCCCGGTTAAGCTTAGGCACTCTTTCGAAGTTGGTTAAGGTTAGAGTTTGTCTTAGAGCATGGCGATAGAACGGTTAGGGTTAGGGTTTGCTGCTGGTCGAGGCGGAAATGGGCGCGTCACGCGATTGTGCTACATGGTGCTACATGGTGCTACATGGTGCTACATGGTGCTGTGTGGAGGCTACATGGTGCTACATGGTGCTGTGTGGAGGCTACATGGTGCTACATGGTGCTGTGTGGAGGCTACATGGTGCTACATGGTGCTACATGGTGCTGTGTGGAGGCTACATGGTGCTGTGTGGAGGCTACATGGTGCTACATGGTGCTACATGGTGCTACATGGTGCTGTGTGGAGGCTACATGGTGCTACATGGTGCTACATGGTACTACATGGTGCTACATGGTGCTGTGTGGAGGCTACATGGTGCTACATGGTGCTACATGGTGCTACATGGTGCTGTGTGGAGGCTACATGGTGATACATGGTGCTACATGGTGCTGTGTGGAGGCTACATGGTGCTACATGGTGCTACATGGTGCTGTGTGGAGGCTACATGGTGCTACATGGTGCTGTGTGGAGGCTACATGGTGCTACATGGTGCTACATGGTACTACATGGTGCTACATGGTGCTGTGTGGAGGCTACATGGTGCTACATGGTGCTACATGGTGCTACATGGTGCTACATGGTGCTACATGGTGCTGTGTGGAGGCTACATGGTGATACATGGTGCTACATGGTGCTGTGTGGAGGCTACATGGTGCTACATGGTGCTACATGGTGCTGTGTGGAGGCTACATGGTGCTACATGGTGCTACATGGTGCTGTGTGGAGGCTACATGGTGCTACATGGTGCTACATGGTGCTGTGTGGAGGCTACATGGTGCTACATGGTACTACATGGTGCTGTGTGGAGACTACATGGTGCTTGTTATGCACCCCAGTAAGGGGACGCAACACAAGGCCACAGACACATTAGGTGAGGGTGCAGTGACACAAAACCATGGAAAGATTTGCAAAATAATAGTATTTATTTCACAACCAAAGAAAACAGCAACACAGAGATCAAAGAGGGCTTCCTAGTGGCACCAAATAAAAAACACAAAAAGGAAATGAAATCCCACCCTCCCCTTTACAGGCGCTGAACGCCCAAAAGTACAGGTGGTGGTGCTCACAAGCTGGTGTCTTTAACATCAGGTCACCTACGTGATGCAAAATGTAGACCCAGGGTATCTTCCTGTCCTCAATGTTCCTGTGTGCGAAACAAAAGATTAATACACAAGAAAGCATCACCATAGGCTGGGTGACACAAGGAAAACAAATATACAAATGGTTAATACAGAAATGTACAACAAACTATAAAGAACACCAAAACACAATGAAATGAACCAGAGCTTTCACCAGCTCTACCAAATGTACCTCTAAAGAACCAGAGCCTTTACATCTGAAGAGCCACTGCTCTATATACTGCTTTTACCAGCTTTACCAAATGTACCATGAAGAACCAGAGCTTTTACCTCTGAAGAGCCACTGCTCTATACCAAACTACACACAGAGAATTATCACCAAAGACACAGAGAGACACCCACCACCACAATGAGCCAAAAGAGCTAACTAACACTGCCCACAATGGGACATATAAAGGGAGAGGGGATGTTGATTGCAGATCAGCTTCAGCTGCCGTTGCACTGGGGTGAGTTACTGATTGACCAGCTGGCTGCTGGAAGCTGGAACTGAGA
>NC_140184.1:6398802-6448802 GCF_963971535.1 Notolepis coatsorum | reverse complement strand
ATACCACAGGTCTGTAACCTCCCCACAGGGAAAGGGTTAATTAGATGGGAAGATATTATTAAAGAACAAACACGTTATCACACTCAAAGAAAATGAAAAGGTGGGCCCACTTTACCAAAACAAAAGTCCTATACTAATGCCGGCATGTAATGTTTATGGGGTACCCCTATGAACTGCAGTTAGCAACGTTAGCTTCACCCGTAGGCCGCATCACACTGTGTACTGTGCAATAAGATCCTGAGCATCGAAGCTCTATTGTACTCAACCAAGATGGCGGCCTTGCCGCGCCACCCCTGTCCGAGTAGCAAGATGGCGTCAAACGCTCTCGTCACGGGCGCCAGCCAGCGGGGCTGGAGCAGAGGGAGCAGAGGGAGCAGTAGCGGGCTGAGAGCGCGTGCTGGGTGATGGCGACCTTTGCTGGTCGGGACGAACTCCCGTGCTGGGCTGAAGACAGCCGGTGCAGAGCAGATGTCGGACGCCGGTGAAGACTGGTGGTTGCCGGCCGGCGCTGGGTCGACGCGCGACAATACTCTAGCCCTACCTTAACTGAAGCTACTCTGTGGTTCCCAGACAGCCCTCCTGCTATTCGGTTATACTGTTACGCAACGTGGCTGGCTACACCACCGGTCTCTTCAGCGCCTCGCGCCCGGTGTATACTGGAGTCAATATAGCCGTTAGCGGCATGCTAATATACCGCACACACTGCTACTATAACACGTTATCTATGGACGTTAGTCCTTGGGTTCGGTTTCTCTTACTCACACACTATCACGGATACTTCTAGGATAACCCGTCATATACTCAAGTTCAATACGTTCACCCATGTGGCCCACAACGGGGGCTCTGTCAAGACACGACCGAACAGGTCCAAGTCCAATGTCGAAGAGGCTGCTCCTCCTCATTTCCGTTCCCGTTGACTTGCTTCCTTCTCTGTCTCTCTCTCGTGCGCTCCGCCTGCCACCGCCGCCCCCTGCTGGACCACCAACTAGCCCCACAGGAAGCACTGTGTGGATAGAATATGATCTAGTTTACTGTTTATAATCCATATTCCAGCCGGTGAGAGAAGGGGAAACCCGCGTCATTGTTCGAGGGAATATCCATGGAAACTAGTTAATATGTCTTTGTGCACAAAGGGGAGATAAAAGGCAAGTCAGCACTTCTGAATAATAGCCACATATTCAGGGTGCTACACATAGGTATCCATTCCTTCAAGCAGTTGTTCTAGATAAATACATTCCTGTATTGTCATAGCTAGAGCCATGTATTCGGCTTCACAAGTTGACAGTGCCACTGTGGGCTGTTTCTTTGTTTTCCACGAAACCAGTGAGCTGTTTGTGTTCAAACTCACACAATACCCTGTGGTACTTCTTCTGTCTGTGGCGTTTGCCGCCCAATCTGCATCACTGTAGGCTTTAAGCCCTAAGCCCTCGCTGCTCTTTCTGAAACAAAGCTGTTTATCTGCTGTACCTTTGAGATAGCGAAAAACATGTTTTGCTGTAATCCAGTGCTCCTCTGTGGGATTAGCAAAATGCTGTGACAATTTACTCACTACAAAACATAGGTCAGGGCGAGTACATGTTGTCAAATAACGATAGCGACAATAATAGGTTCATGACGACAAGGTTTCTCACTTTAGCCTTTGGTGTGGTTTATTCACATTGCACCCAACAGTACACAATACCTTCTCCTTATGAGAGGCGACGGAGGAAGAGACAGAGGGGGAGGTAACAACTCCTTTTATACCTCTTACCTGGCCTCAGCTTCAATAGCTACGCCTATAGCGCCCTCTTGTGGAAACAGTTAGGCAGTTACATGCAATCATACATAACACATAACTTCAACACCTACTATGCTAATTATGTTTATACAACGGCATGCAAATTTCTCTATTCTGATTGGCTGAAACAGTCAAGTTACACGTGGGTATTTGTAATAACCCCACGCTCTTGGTCCCAGGACCCGCCCACAACCGCATTACTATCACTCCGCTGTGCGAGTTTTTAGAAGTGAAAGCAAGATGGCGGACACGCCGGACAGTAAACATTACGAAAGGATATGGTGATAGGGTCATAAAGACTAAATGAAAAACGATTCTGTCACGGCGAATGTGTTAGTTTCTTAAACAATGTTGGATGATGTAATTGATAGGTCATGAGTCATTGTGTAACAAAATAAAAATCGCGCGAATTGATTGATTAATTGCAAATTTAATTTTTTTAAAAATTTTTACCTACTTTCTATAGAAGCAGCTGGGAGGTGCACTGTTTTAAGTGATCGTGGACTATTGAATTGATTGATTAATTGATTGCTAATTTTATTACTGTCCGCCTTGTTTCCAACTGGTTAAGTTTAGGCACTTTTTCAAAGTCGCTCTCTTTCGAAGTTGGTTAAGGTTAGAGTTTGTCTTTAGAGCAGGGCGATAGACCACCAGCCCTGATTCCAAACTCTAACCTTAACGTACGGTTATGTATATAACCATAGTTATATGAGCATAGTGACGCTCTGCGTCATACTGGAATACTTCCATATCAGCCTAAGCACTGAATAAATCTTCACATGCACCTTTACATACCATCATCTGTCTGGCCACACCCCCATCCGCTCCCTACATAAGCAGGGGTGTGGCCATACCATCAGCTCCTTCCCAAGTCTTTCACCACAAAGGCAAGACCACGGGGTCCTCCGCGAGTCCGACGCAGAGCGTTACTATGCTCATATAACTATGGTTATATACATAACCGTACGTTATATATCGCATAGCTCTGCTCTGCGTCATACTGGAATACAGGAGCTAAGCAGAGAGCTCGACTAATGCACCCGCTGAGGCCCCCCACGACCATCAGAACCGGGGAGGACCCGAGCCCCCGGACCCCCCTAGCGGAGGACGGGAGGGTGTCGGATCCGACTGCGCGAAGAGGAGACTTCAGCAACTCAGCGCACAGGGTGTGCAGACCGTGGGGCTTACCCACGACTACACAAACGCGCAACCCGCATGCCACTAGGGAACGAACGGAAAGGAACAAACCCCCATTACCACCCCTAACATCACGGGGTCAAGAGCAAAAGCCCAAGCCCGTGGCAAGGCCATAGCAGCGGAGCGCAAAGGAGGACCCAGACCCAGGAAGGGACTGGACCCCCCCGGAAAAGGGGGCCTGGAGAGACCAATGACGCCACAGCATCGAGACCTCACCAGGCGGTCACTAGTGACACCGCCCCCCACATCGCCAGCGTATTCGGACAGGGCCCATCCACGCCGCCTAGCTCACTGAACCTGGTATACCCAGGCAGTCACCCATCCAAGTACAAACCAGGCCTGAACCTACACAGCTTCCGAAATCGAACAAGATCGGGCGTGTTCAGGTCGGTATGGCTGTAAGCTCGAAGCACTCAAGAGGCTACACCCACAGCGGGAGCAGGCAGCGCACCGGGGAGACGACCCCCAAAGAGGTCGATCCCTCAATCCAGGAAACAGGCCACTCGACCTGAGCCTGGAGCACTGCGGACTAGACAGGCGCCAAAGGGGTCTGCTGAAACAGCACCCCGGCGGAAGGGGCGTATGCTGGCATTGTTGTGCACCATGTCACAGCCTCCACAAAAACCCCTCGACTCTCTAGAGGGGCCGAGGCAGAGAAGGCTGACATGATTGGCAGACGTCATGAAAAGTGTGGGGGCACACTCACAGGTAGACAGGGCCAAACCTGGCCTACCCCGAGAGTTGACTCCGCTACCAACACACCAGGGAACCAACCACCCCCTTGGTTCTAACATGAGGTGGTTGTTCCTATAACCCCTCAAGAAAAAAACTCCAAAACACAACTGCGGGTATACACTGGCTATACCGCAGTACAAGTGTTTCAGTTTTCAAAAAGGGGTTAACCCAGGCCAACGGGTCGATGAAAATAATGTCGAACCCGGGCCCGGCGGACCGGGACGTACACAGGGATGCCAGAGGAGTTCTATAAGAATCACCTCAACAACCCCCTCCCAGCCCTGTCTAAGCAGGAGAAGAGAGGGGCGAAAAAGAATGGAGAAGGACCAGGCTCCCTTAGCGCAGCGCAAGGTACAACACAACATGAACCAAGCAACAGTGAGCTTTTGGGGGGGGGGGGGGGGGGCTCGCGTTTAAATCTTGCACAGGGCCTTGCATTTCTCCCAGGCGGCCCAGTGTGAGATCTGTGTTAGTTCCTGTAGGGGTCACATACATGTGTGTGAGATCTGCGTTAGTTCCTGTAGGGGTCACATACATGTGTGTGAGATCTGCGTTAGTTCCTGTAGGGGTCACATACATGTGTGTGAGATCTGCGTTAGTTCCTGTAGGGGTCACATACATGTGTGTGAGATCTGCGTTAGTTCCTGTAGGGGTCACATACATGTGTGTGAGATCTGCGTTAGTTCCTGTAGGGGTCACATACATGTGTGTGAGATCTGCGTTAGTTCCTGTAGGGGTTTCCTGCCTCAGTCAGAGTCTTGCACGTCGAGACAGAAGCCTCACCTGAGAAAATAGACTTCTGTATCAAGAGTCTCCTGTTTCCTGTTTCCTGCCAGATAAAGTGCATCTGCTCAACCAAGAGAGATAACACAATGCAAACAACTCTCTCTCTTTCTCTCTCTCTCTCACACACACACACACACACACACACACACACACACACACACACACACACACACACACACACACACACACACACACACACACACACACACACACACACACACACACACACACACACACCACACACACACACACACGCACACACACACACACACACACACACACACACACACACACACACACACACACACACACTTCTCTCTTCTCTCTCTCCTCTCATTTCTCTCTTCTCTCTCTTCTCTCTCTCCTCTCTCTCTCTCTTCTGTTCCTCTCATGTCTCCTCTCTTTGTTCTCAGAATCAGACAGTCTTTTTCATCTCTGCCTGTGCACCATATGTGTGTGTGTGTGTGTGTGTGTGTGTGTGTGTGTGTGTGTGTGTGTGTGTGTGTGTGTGCAGGCAGCTACTGTACATGCTCCAGTGGCAGACTGACGTCTGTCTCACCGTGTTTCCTTTCTGCACGTGGTGTAAAACACGTACAACTTGATTGACAAAGGTTGGAGATCAAGGTTTTAAACTCTGCGACAGAAGGGGATAATCTCAAGCTTTAAGGACTGTGGGGTGTTCTACTGTTCCATGAGCTAGAGGGGCGTCATCGTGAATTGCAGATTCACCCTGTTCTGAGCAAACTGGGGGGACCTTAAGGACCAGCCAGTCACTAGAACGGATTCCATAGATTCCAACATTCCATTCCAATAATGATGTAGTATAAGGAGGTAGCTTACCAATAATGATGTAGTATAAGGAGGTAGCTTACCAATAATGATGTAGTATAAGGAGGTAGGTTACCAATAATGATGTAGTATAAGGAGGTAGCTTACCAATAATGATGTAGTATAAGGAGGTAGCTTCCCAATAATGATGTAGTATAAGGAGGTAGCTTACCAATAATGATGTAGTATAAGGAGGTACTGTAGCTTACCAATAATGATGTAGTATAAGGAGGTAGCTTACCAATAATGATGTAGTATAAGGAGGTAGCTTACCAATAATGATGTAGTATAAGGATGTAGCTTACCTATAATGATGTAGTATAAGGAGGTAGTTTACCAATAATGATGTAGTATAAGGAGGTAGCTTACCAATAATGATGTAGTATAAGGAGGTAGCTTCCCAATAATGATGTAGTATAAGGAGGTAGCTTACCAATAATGATGTAGTATAAGGAGGTACTGTAGCTTACCAATAATGATGTAGTATAAGGAGGTAGCTTACCAATAATGATGTAGTATAAGGATGTAGCTTACCTATAATGATGTAGTATAAGGAGGTAGCTTCCCAATAATGATGTAGTATAAGGAGGTAGCTTACCAATAATGATGTAGTATAAGGAGGTACTGTAGCTTACCAATAATGATGTAGTATAAGGAGGTAGCTTACCAATAATGATGTAGTATAAGGAGGTAGCTTACCAATAATGATGTAGTATAAGGGGGTAGCTTACCAATAATGATGTAGTATAAGGGGGTAGTTTACCAATAATGATGTAGTATAAGGAGGTAGCTACCAATAATGATGTAGTATAAGGAGGTAGCTTACCAATAATGATGTAGTATAAGGGGGTAGTTTACCAATAATGATGTAGTATAAGGAGGTAGCTACCAATAATGATGTAGTATAAGGAGGTAGCTTACCAATAATGATGTAGTATAAGGGGGTAGTTTACCAATAATGATGTAGTATAAAGAGGTAGCTTACCAATAATGATGTAGTATAAGGAGGTAGCTTACCAATAATGATGTAGTATAAGGGGGTAGCTTACCAATAATGATGTAGTATAAGGAGGGAGCTTATCAATAATGATGTAGTATAAGGAGGGAGCTTACCAATAATTATGTAGTATAAGGAGGTAGCTTACCAATAATGATGTAGTATAAGGAGGTAGCTTACCAATAATGATGTAGTATAAGGAGGTAGCTTACCAATAATGATGTAGTATAAGGAGGTAGCTTACCAATAATGATGTAGTATAAGGGGGTAGTTTACCAATAATGATGTAGTATAAGGAGGTAGCTTACCAATAATGATGTAGTATAAGGAGGTAGCTTACCAATAATGATGTAGTATAAGGAGGTAGCTTACCAATAATGATGTAGTATAAGGAGGTAGCTTACCAATAATGATGTAGTATAAGGAGGTAGCTTACCAATAATGATGTAGTATAAGGAGGTAGCTACCAATAATGATGTAGTATAAGGAGGTAGCTTACCAATAATGATGTAGTATAAGGAGGTAGCTTACCAATAATGATGTAGTATAAGGAGGTAGCTTACCAATAATGATGTAGTATAAGGAGGTAGCTTACCAATAATGATGTAGTATAAGGAGGTAGCTTACCAATAATGATGTAGTATAAGGAGGTAGCTTACCAATAATGATGTAGTATAAGGAGGTATCTGACCAATAATGATGTAGTATAAGGAGGTAGCTTACCAATAATGATGTAGTATAAGGAGGTAGCTTACCAATAATGATGTAGTATAATGAGGTAGCTTACCAATAATGATGTAGTATAAGGAGGTAGCTTACCAATAATGATGTAGTATAAGGAGGTAGCTTACCAATAATGATGTAGTATAATGAGGTAGCTTACCAATAATGATGTAGTATAAGGAGGTAGCTTACCAATAAAGATGTAGTATAAGGAGGTAGCTTACCAATAATGATGTAGTATAAGGAGGTAGCTTACCAATAATGATGTAGTATAAGGAGGTAGCTTACCAATAATGATGTAGTATAAGGGGGTAGCTTACCAATAATGATGTAGTATAAGGAGGGAGCTTACCAATAATGATGTAGTATAAGGAGGTAGCTTACCAATAATGATGTAGTATAAGGGGGTAGCTTACCAATAATGATGTAGTATAAGGAGGGAGCTTACCAATAATGATGTAGTATAAGGAGGTAGCTTACCAATAATGATGTAGTATAAGGAGGTAGCTTACCAATAATGATGTAGTATAAGGAGGGAGCTTACCAATAATGATGTAGTATAAGGAGGTAGCTTACCAATAATGATGTAGTATAAGGAGGTAGCTTACCAATAATGAAGTAGTATAATGCGGTAGCTTACCAATAAGGGCCTTAAAATGAACACATACCAGTGTTTGCTGCACCTCTCCATCAGAGAGGACCAACCAACCTTCTCATAAAGAACACAGTGATGAGTCGTATCCATCACCAGTGATGAATCTGAGGGCAGAGTGATAGACAGAGTCCAAGGATTTAAGAGTTGAGGCCGCAGCATGTCTATAGATTACATCACCATAGTCCAAGATATGAAAACTGCATCAACAACTCTCTTCCTACTAATCAAAGGAAAGCTGGTTCTGTTTCTGTATAGGAAGCCGGTTTTCTGTTGCAACTCGGAGGCACGGTTGTCCACATGGAATTTAAATGAAAATCTTGATTGATTGATTGAAAACTTTATTAACAGATTGCAGAATGGGTACAGTACAGTACAGCTCAATACACACAATTGTTAAGGGGATGCAGACCAGAGAAAGACTTTCGTCTTGTTTACATCAGGGTCCCCCATTTTCAATTCATCAGGAACATCGAGTGTCTCATCGAGCCACACACCAAGGTATTTATATTCACCATCATAATAAATATTTATGACTCTAGAAAATAGCATACATTTTGTTTGACTAGCATTAAGAACCAATTCATGTTTAATAAGAGCAATAAAGGAAAATTGCAAGTTCTCAATGGCCAGCTGTACAGAGTCAGCGATACAATACACAATAGTATCATCCGCATACATGGGCTTGACAACCATTCAATGAAGACACAATATCATTCATATAAATTGTGAAAAGGACAGGACCTAGAATTGAACCCTGTGGCACACCTTTAGTTATTTATACAAATTCAGATTAGGCATAACCCAACTTTACACACTGAGGTCTCCCTGACTGATAATCTCATAACCAATCACATGCATTTCTATCAAAACCAATACTAGCTAATCTTTTTTAAAGTAAATGGTGATCGACTGTATCAAACGCTTTTGACAGATCAATAGAGAGGGCAGCACAGTGTTTCTTCTGTCTAATGCAGATGTCATAACATTAGTAACTAATGAGATGGCTGATAATGTGCTATGGTTGGCTCTGAATCCAGATTGGTGTGGGTTTAATACAGTGATTTGAGAGAAAGGACTTAAGTTGATTATTCACTAAAGACTCCAAGACTTTCACTTGTCGCCTTTATGCAACGGGATCACATGGGCAGATTTCCAGACACTAGAAAATCTTCCCATTGAAATAGAAATGTGTATGTTGGTTCACTTCCCTCTGTCAAAGAGACAAGAACAAACTACAAGTTGTTGTCAATACTTTGTATTCAACAAGGACTCAGGCTAAATAGCCATCACACAGTATACTATCTATTAGAGGTGACTGTCTGTTTATACAAGGTATGTATTATTCTTGATACAAGGGGGGGGGGGGGGGGGGATAAAAACGAACATCATTATTGATAGATACAACACTCATCACTGTGTCCTTTATGAGAAGGTTGGTTGGTCTTCTCTGATGGAGAGGTGCAGCAAACACTAATATTTGTAAAATTGTAAGGCCCTTATTGGTAATAGCTACCTCTTTATACTACATCAATATTGGAATGGAATTTTGGAACCTATGGAACCCGTTCTAGTTTGCTCGGAACACAATAAACCTGCATTTTGCAAAGTTTAAAACCTTGATCTCCAACCTTTGTCAATCAAGTTGTACATGTTTTAATTGATTTGTTATCATTACTATTGTCCCGCCTGTCTTATTGTTATGATTTAATATTCTGTATGATTTTATATACCTTTTCCCTCTTATTTCTGTATGTACACTCAACGTGACTGTAAATGAGGGAAACCTCAGTTGCCTTTCGAGTTTAAAGGAACACTCCAACATTTTGGGAAATAATCTTATTTGCCATCTACCCTGGAGTTAGACAAGAAGATGCATACCTTTTTCTTCTCTGTGCATGCAGTAGGAGTAGGAAGACGTTGGGAACTAGGCTAATGGAGGAACCTACTTCCAGTGACTGACGCTAAGCTAGGCTAACGGTGCACGTCGTCCTACTCCTACTGCATGCACAGAGAAGAAAAGCGGTATGTATCTTTTTGTCTAACTCCAGGGTAGATGGCAAATAAGCTAATTTCCCAAAATGTCGGAGTTTTCCTTTAAATAAAGGTTTGAAATTAAATGAAATATTCTCAGATGAAGACCACACCCTCCAAAGATATATTAATGAATATTAATATTATATTATGATACAGGGTGTTCATATACACAAGGCAATACATCACAGAAAAGGTCTAACGTCAACGTCCCCATTCAGGTCACTATAGTAGGAGTTTGTGTCTCTCCCTCTATGTAGACGTTTGATTGCTTCAATTCCCACAGATCTGAGTGGACTAGGAGGACAGGACTAGATGCCACTGCAATCCCAGTTTTCAAAGGTCTGGTGAGCATGCCGATGTATGCCAGTCCACATGGGCATTTAAGCATATATATAACATTAGCAGTAGAGCATGAAATTACACCTTTGATATCATATTTTGTGGGGGATGGTTGAATGAGTTGAGTTTTGTGTGTGAAAAATGGCATCGCTGGCAACGGCCACATGGGGAGTTTCCAGAGGGAACAGAGCTGAGGAGATGTGAAGGAGAAGGAGGGGGGAGGTCTGCGTGAATACCAAACCAAGCCGCATTTCTCGGAGACGCTCTCTGATTGGCCGACGCCTGTTTCTACACTGGTTAAGCTTAGGCACTCTTCGAAGTTGGTTAAGGTTAGAGTTTGTCTTAGAGCATGGCGATAGAATGCCAGGTAGACACAGCTCGTCACGGATTGGGCAAACGCGTCAGTGGCCAATCAGAGAGCGTCAGTCAGTGCCAATCAGAGAGCGTCTCCGAGAAATGCGGCTTGGTTTGGTATACACGCGGGAGGTCTGCTCCCACCAGCAGGTCTCCCACCAGCAGGGGTCTCTTGTATAGAAGAAGAAGGAGAAGAATGAGAAGAAGAAGAAGAAGAAGAAGAAGAAGAAGAAGAAGAAGAAGAAGAAGAAGAAGAAGAAGAAGAAGAAGAAGAAGAAGAAGAAGAAGAAGAAGAAGAAGAAGAAGAAGAAGAAGAAGAAGTCTTTATTTGTCATGCAGCAACACACACATGTAAGATGGGCAACACACAGGAACACACATATGCATTGGGTCACACGGGGACCAATCCAAGTTCTCCTGTCCGTCTTCGTCAGGGACACGACAGCGTTAGCGCTCGGTTCTGCATGTTTTTCCATTGGGTTTATCTCCTTTTCTTTTCTTTTTTTCCTTTTTATGTTTTTGGTCGATATTTTTTTTTTCTTTTTCCGGGCAGTGCGGGAGAGAGAGAGAGAGAGAGAGGAAGTATGGGAGGGTAGACGGGGGAAGACATTCGGCAAAGGTCACCGGGTCCGGCAGTCTAAACCGGGATGGCCGTGTTGCACCGCAGTGGTGCGCCACTCTGGCACTCTCCTTTTCTGGAGGGGAAACCCTTGTGAGCACGGGGGGAGAACATGCAAACTCCACACAGAAAGGCCCGGGAGATACCCCCCACCTGGGTACCTGGCAGCCCGGCGACCTGGTCCCCAAGCGGGAATCGACCCAGGACCTTCTTGCTGTGAGGCGACAGTGTTAACCACTACACCACCGTGCTGTGAGGAGACAGTGTTAACCACTACACCACCGTGCTGTGAGGCGACAGTGTTAACCACTACACCACCGTGCTGTGAGGAGACAGTGTTAACCACTACACCACCGTGCTGTGAGGAGACAGTGTTAACCACTACACCACCGTGCTGTGAGGAGACAGTGTTAACCACTACACCACCGTGCTGTGAGGAGACAGTGTTAACCACTACACCACCGTGCTGTGAGGAGACAGTGTTAACCACTACACCACCGTGCTGTGAGGAGACAGTGTTAACCACTACACCACCGTGCTGTGAGGAGACAGTGTTAACCACTACACCACCGTGCTGTGAGGAGACAGTGTTAACCACTACACCATCGTGCTGTGAGGAGACAGTGTTAACCACTACACCACCGTGCTGTGAGGAGACAGTGTTAACCACTACACCACCGTGCTGTGAGGAGACAGTGTTAACCACTACACCACTGTGCTGTGAGGAGACAGTGTTAACCACTACACCACCGTGCTGTGAGGAGACAGTGTTAACCACTACACCACCGTGCTGTGAGGAGACAGTGTTAACCACTACACCACCGTGCTGTGAGGAGACAGTGTTAACCACTACACCACTGTGCTGTGAGGCGACAGTGTTAACCACTACACCACCGTGCTGTGAGGAGACAGTGTTAACCACTACACCACCGTGCTGTGAGGAGACAGTGTTAACCACTACACCACCGTGCTGTGAGGAGACAGTGTTAACCACTACACCACTGTGCTGTGAGGAGACAGTGTTAACCACTACACCACCGTGCTGTGAGGAGACAGTGTTAACCACTACACCACTGTGCTGTGAGGAGACAGTGTTAACCACTACACCACCGTGCTGTGAGGAGACAGTGTTAACCACTACACCACCGTGCTGTGAGGAGACAGTGTTAACCACTACACCACCGTGCTGTGAGGAGACAGTGTTAACCACTACACCACTGTGCTGTGAGGAGACAGTGTTAACCACTACACCACCGTGCTGTGAGGAGACAGTGTTAACCACTACACCACCGTGCTGTGAGGAGACAGTGTTAACCACTACACCACCGTGCTGTGAGGAGACAGTGTTAACCACTACACCACCGTGCTGTGAGGAGACAGTGTTAACCACTACACCACCGTGCTGTGAGGAGACAGTGTTAACCACTACACCACTGTGCTGTGAGGAGACAGTGTTAACCACTACACCACCGTGCTGTGAGGAGACAGTGTTAACCACTACACCACTGTGCTGTGAGGCGACAGTGTTAACCACTACACCACCGTGCTGTGAGGAGACAGTGTTAACCACTACACCACCGTGCTGTGAGGAGACAGTGTTAACCACTACACCACTGTGCTGTGAGGCGACAGTGTTAACCACTACACCACTGTGCTGTGAGGAGACAGTGTTAACCACTACACCACTGTGCTGTGAGGAGACAGTGTTAACCACTACACCACTGTGCTGTGAGGAGACAGTGTTAACCACTACACCACCGTGCTGTGAGGAGACAGTGTTAACCACTACACCACCGTGCTGTGAGGAGACAGTGTTAACCACTACACCACCATGCTGTGAGGAGACAGTGCTCACCACTACACCACCGTGCTGTGAGGAGACAGTGTTAACCACTACACCACCATGCTGTGAGGAGACAGTGTTAACCACTACACCACCGTGCTGTGAGGAGACAGTGTTAACCACTACACCACTGTGCTGTGAGGAGACAGTGTTAACCACTACACCACCGTGCACCAGAGAGAGCTTAGAAACACAGTTCTTAAGTACTGCATCTGTATCAACGATATGCCAATGTTCTTTGATTGCTCTCCCTATGGCCTTGGATACAGCTGAGCACTGAATAATAACTTTATAACTTTATTTGTATAGCACTTTCATAAGTTGCAGTTCAAAGTGATTGGCTCAAATCACTGGTTGGTTTGTCTAGTAGTAACGAGGCATTCACTTTGTGACGAGTTGGAGAAACGCAATGAGGTACTTTCAATCCACGTATCTTCACGTCCTCTCCTTCTGAAACGGTTTTCAAGTCCTTTTGTTTGAGTGTTGAAGTCCCCGTTTGAGCTGCAGATCCATCCGATTCGGTTGAATTCGGTCCAATTCGGTTTATTTCTGCCCTCAGATCTGTCACTGGTGATAGTTATCATTGCTCATCATGGCATCCTGAATAATAATAATAATAATAATAATAATAATAATAATAATAATAATAATAATAATAATAATAATAATAATAATAATAATAATAATAATAATAACTTGTATAGCACGTTTCATACAGAAGTTGCAGTTCAAGGTGCTTCACAACAGTGAAAAATACAGGCATAAGCGAGCATAAAAAAGATAAAAAAGATAGAGGTAGCAAGGTAAGGTAAATCACAGTGTTTCACATTAGGATCTAGCATCCCAATAGGCCTCTCTGTTTACAGTTTCATTCAGTAATACAAATAATTTAAAAGAAAAGTGCGGTTTGATTCAGTTTAAAAATAGGCTAAAAATATAAAATAGAACGGACATACAACAGGGTATTTAACATACAACAGAGCAGTGCATCAGTGAAAAGTAAAAAGTGTGATAAAATAGTTCAATAAAAATATAACAGAGCAGTGCATCGCTCTTAATCAGTTTCATCAGAATGATAAGGTTGATTGGTCTTCACTGGCAGTGGCTGAGTGGCATAACAAACATTGGTACGAATTACAAGTGATGTGATTTTATGTTGGGTCAAATTATAATTCACTGCATTTGTAGGTGAAATGTGCGTTTTAAAGGAACACACCGACATGCGTGATTACATATGCACGCCGCATTTCTCGGAGACGCTCTCTGATTGGCACTGACTGACGCTCTCTGATTGGCCACTGACGCGTTTGCCCAATCGCGTGACGAGTTGTGTCTTTGCCCATTTCCTCATCTAACAGCCTGCAAACTACCTGGCGTTCTACCACCATGCTCTAAGACAAACTCTAACCTTAACCAACTTCGAAAGAGTGCCTAAGCTTAACCGTCGAAAGAACTTGCCGTCACGCTCTAAGACAAACTCTAACCTTAACCAACTTCGAAGAGTGCCTAAACTTAACCAGTGTAGAAACAGGCGTCGGCCAATCAGAGAACGCCTCCGAGAAATGCGGCGTGCATATGTAATCACGCCACCGACATGATGGGCGCCCCGACACTAACACATGTCTGTCCCATCTGAGCAGCCATTGGTCCAGACGGAGTGGTGGTCCTGCTCTGCCACACAGGCGTCACAAGCCAAGCAGTGATTGGTTCTCATGGGTTTGTTTATCTGGAAAAAATATATATATATATATATATATATAAATAAAATGGCAGTGGTTTATAAAGGAACGTTATGGGAAATGCGCTTCCTGTCTTCTCCAGAGTCAGACAAGAAGATGGATACCAATTTCCTCTCTGTGTGTTCAGTAAGAAAGCTATCCTGCTGCAAGCTAACCTAGCTTTGCTAACAAATTAACGGAAGCGGACACAGAGGTGTTAAACTTAAAACTCCGGGGGAGGTGTTTTTTTGGCCAATAGCTAGCTGGTCCGCGCATTTCCCATAATGTTGGCGTGTTCCTTTAAACCTGCGCGCATTACTGGAAGTCCCTTTTATTTGTCCAACATTCACCACCGGCCACGTGTAGATTTGCAAAATTAGATTTTGATTTCTCAATCTGAAAAGAGCACCTAGGGACCCCCCTGCATGCCCCCCCCCCCCCCCCCCCCCCTGCATGACACAGCAGAGACAACAGCCAGTATCTTATTGCCAATAAAGGGAAGCTGAGCTTTACTGCTCATAATGGTAATGCCATTTTCAATGATGAGGGGACATCAGGGGACTCATATGGACACGCCAGATTATGCCAATAAAATAAATCGGGCATCCGAGCGTTACATTGATTTGACAAACAGAGAGCCCAGTGCCATTGATTTGAAAATCCACCGTTAATGACTTTACCCAACAGAATTGCACGACGTCATCATCACTACGGGATCCCGATTAGGAGTGAAATTGGGGATAAAACACGAACGCAGTGTTGATTATTATGCTCCTGTGCCACTGTTACAATCATCACCGGTGTGTTTACTATAGTACGTTAGTAGTACATTACTTTGGAAATCGGGATTGCACATTAAACGCGGGGCCTGTTGCTGTGTGTAGCCCGTAAGTGCAGGTATCGCACATTCACACACACATATCGCACTGTATGCAAATGACAATATTGTGGGTTCCCTCGACGTGACAGCGACGGTTAGGGTGGGGGATGGGGGGGGAGAGAGCGGGGGGGGGGACTGAGGTGTGAAGGTGGGGGTTGGAGGGGTAGAGAGAGAGGCGGAGAGAGGGGGGAGGGTAGGGGGGTGAGGGCTGGAGGAGCTCATTCATCAAGTCATTACAGGAGGTGGCGCCTGTGGTATTTCAGCCTGTCCATCAGTCGGAGGAGGACGAGCAGGGAGAGGACAGGAGGAGACTCTCAGGAGGAGACGCTGGAGCCTGGCCATCTTTTTCTCTATCTTTTCTCCTTCTCTCTCTCTCTCTCTCCTCTGACAGTCGGCTGCTATTACCCCCCCCCCCTCCTCTTTCTACTCCTCCATCACACTGTCTTTCACTTAACCTGCTCCCTCTGTTACATCTTCCATCTTTCTCCAATTCTCCCTCGCTCGCACACACACACACTCTCTCTCGCTTCCCTCTCTCTCTCCTCTCAGTGGTTCTCTCTCTCCCTCCCTTCTCTCATCGCTTCCTCTCTTTACATCTCTCCATTTCCCTCTCTCTCCTCTCAGTGCTTCTCTCTCTCTCTCCCTCCTCTCAGTGCTTCTCTCTCTCCCTCCTCTCAGTGCCTCTCTCTCTCTCTCTCTCCCTCCTCTCAGTGCTTCTCTCTCTCCTCTCAGTGCCTCTCTCTCTCTCTCCCTCTCTCCCTCCCTCTCCCTCCCTCCTCTCAGCGCTTCCTCTCTTTACATCTCTCCCGGGAGCCAGCCCTTGACTCTCAGATGTCCCTCGCATGCCAAAAATTACTATTGACATTTCAATTCAGTGGAGGTTTTTTTCTCTCGCTCAGCTCTCCGCTGATGCCTTCTAGCGCCGGGGACATTTACATGTCAATGGGGAGGACAAAGAGATGCAGAGCGATGCACGGAGATGTCCCCCCCCCCACCCCGCACGCCCCCGCTCCGGTGTCCCGAAGACAGTGGCTATGGCAGCGTTTTTTTGGCCTCTGCAGGACGGGCGAGGAAGGCTTTGTACGCCGGCCCTTTTGTGTGTTATTATTATTAGTAAATGCATTATTACCATACACAAGGTTTTTGGGCGATTTGACGTCTCTTCACCTTCCCAGGCACACCGTATTATCCCTGGGGGGGGGGGGGAGGGGTTCATATACTTTATTTAACGCTGTACAAATGTAATATAAACGTATACTGCGGTAAATGTACTCAGGAGGCAGAGCTGGGCGTGCCGTGAAAAAAAAACAGAGATCTCTTTGTTTCGACGCCCCGAGATTGTTTCTAAACGGCCCCTGCTATACCGTATCCGTATGTTGGACGTTTGAATTTACAGACATTCAAACGTGGGGAATAATGTCCATCGTCTCTCCTGGAGAAGGTGCAGAAGCGCGTGTGCTTATGGCCTCACGGAAAGTGTGTTCAATTGGCCCCCATACCGTATTTGTCATGGATGGAGCAGGGTGTGTTTGTATGTATGCGTGTGTGTGTGTGTGTGTGTGTGTGTTGTGTTTGTATGTATGCGTGTGTGTGTGTGTGTGTTGTGTTTGTATGTATTCGTGTGTGTGTGTGTGTGTGTGTGTGTGTGTGTGTGTGTGTGCATGTGCGACAGTATCATTTCCTTCACAAGAGGTTTCTTCATACATGCATCTTCATTTGTAAAAACCCCCACAAGGTATATTACCCGTCCGCCCGGTCCCACAGGGTGCAGAGACTCGTGCCTTGTTATGAGTATCTAACAGGAGATACATTGCATATGTAAATGGGTTGTTTTTGAGAGGAGCCGCTGCTCAAGGGCTGAAAAAGCCTGTCCGCATTGATCCGCTCTCCTGCGTCTGGTCTGGGTTAAGTGTTCAGCTTCCATTAGGGCCAAATTCATGCAGGGAGGTTTGTATAATTACGCCAGAGTCAATCCCCATTACTGCTTAGCACTATCGAGCAGCTGCTTGCTTTAATAAAAACGAATGTCGAATTTAGAGAGAGGAGCTGTTGTTGTTGTGTGCACGACGAGTGTGCATGTGCGAGCGTGCACCTGCGTGCGTGTATGTTTCTGTACGTGCGCTTCCACATATTTTAATCAATGTACCCCGAGAACGATACATTACACCTATTCACCCGGTGTTTGGTAGTAGAAGCAGGGGGCGGGGGCGACAGTGACTCGGGTGGTAGAGCGGTCGTCTGGTAATCCGAAGGTTCCCGGTTTCGATTCCCGCTTCTCCCCTTGAGCAAGACACTTAACCCCCCTAATTGCTCCCGATGAGCAGGTCGGCACCTTGCACGGTCGCCTCCACCATCGGTTTGTGAATGTGTGAGTGAACGGGTAAAATGTGAGGAACAAATTGTAAAGCGCTGGATAAAAGCTGTCGTATAAATGCACCATTTACCATTTATATACATTACAGTGAAATACTTGGTTATGTAGGAGCCCCCTAAGATTGTGCTACATACAGTAAAAAAAAAAAGTAAAGAGAATAAAGACCAAACACTATACAAAACAGACAATATACAAAACTAAAATACAAAATGCAAAGATTTGCTGCAAAAATGTTGTGCAAAGACAGTTCCACGATTGTCGTTTTTTTTGAGTCCATGAAACGTCCAACGTTTGTCTCCTCCTCCCCGGGGACATGATCCCTCGTCTTCGCCTACTTACTGGAGACCATCAATCCATGGCGTCTCCCCGGTGTGTCTCTCCTTTCATCATTTTCTATTTTCTCTTTTTCTTCAGTGAGAGCTTTCAAGGCTGACCTCGGTGACCTCGGGAAGAAAAAAACCCTGCTGCTATTGGTAACGAGGAAGGTCGACCAATCAGTGGCGGGTCTCTCGCTCAGCCCCAGGAGTTGGGAGACCCCGGTCTTGATATTATGAAGAAATCTGAAATGGTTTTGGGGTAGCAGGGGTAATTTCCTCTCACATTTACTCACATGCAAGTAACCCCTGTACAGTAGACCTACTTCCCACCCCATTCCAAACCCATTTATTCATACCCGTGGTCTCATTACATCCCCCCTCTCTCTCTCCGTCGCTCTCTCTCTCCATCGCTCTCTCTCTCTCCTCTCAATCTCCCACTCCTTTTCACGTTCTCTCTCTCTCTCACTCTTTCTTGTTCCCTCTTTTAATCACTCCCTCTCTTTGCTTCTTTCTCTCCTCTTCTCTCCCCCCCCCTCTCTCTCTCTCTCTCTCTCTCTCTCTCTCTCTCTCTCTCCAAGCCAGTGATGATATTATTCTCTCAGAACTTTGAGGTCAAGGCCTATTTCGGTTAAACATAGAACCCGCAGTGCCACATGCCCCGATAGCTCCTCAGACATCTGAAGATAGCATCGGCTACATCTGTTTTCCCGTTGGCTTTCATCAGAGGGGTCTTTGTGCACGGAGCAGGTGTTAACACAGTCAGTGGCAAAGGTTTTTGGAGTGGTCGTATGAAATTGGTTCTTTTCTTCTGCACGCCGCTCGTGTTATTGGAATATCATGATCCAAAGAGGAACATGAGGCGAAGGTGCATGCAGACTGACAACTGATTGACCTTCATTCTGACTATATATCTTCTTACATGGTAATATGTATTTTAGGGGAATTGTGTTATGTAATTTTGGCTGAGCATATATATATTGGGACAAATCTTCAACTTCATGTCAAATATAAAGTTCCTTTAACCGCTTCCACCCGTGCGGACCATCGGCGGACCGCAAATGACATCACGTCACAAATCAATCTCTCCAGACTGTTTGACAAACGTATCGTTTTTATTTTCAAACGTATTCAAGTATAAACATCATAATTATGTCACAACAGTAGTTATAATGTATATTATCATCAATATGTTAGTTTACCAATAGGTTAAAGTGTTATTAGATAGATTTTACTTTTCGTTTTTCTATTGAGTTGGTCACGAAAGGGTGTAAAGTACTTGAGTAAAGTACTTCGTTACAATACTTAAGTACTGTTTTGGGGGATTTGTTTTTTACTCCTTACATTTAAAATGCAGACCTAGAAAGTACAAAGTATACAAATCTCGCAGGTCCAACTATTTTAATTAGTATATTTGTTTCTCTGGCCGAACTAACGTTAACGTTATTAATCCTGCGGCCGCACTTTATTTAAAAAACAGCCAATCAAATCCCCATCAATGGAAAATTAACCCGCCCATACCCATGCTGATTAGTCCTTGTGCAAGACTAGAAAGTGGGGATCTTTGATTAAATACCTGCTATCAGAAGAATACAGTCAGAAAAAAAGTTTTTACTTTTACTGTTTAGTACTTAAGTACATTTAAAAGTAGAAACGTTTTGACTTTAACTCAAGTGTGTTTTTAGTAGAGGTGGGCATAGATACTTTTTTTTAATCTAGATTAATCTATCTGCAATCCTGGAGTTAATCTAGATTAAAATGGCTCATTTAAAGTCTGCCGAAGGCATTCAAAATATGTGTGTTCTACCTAGGAATGGGTATCGTTAGGATTTTATCGATACTACTACTTTTATCGATACTGCTTAACGGTTTGGTACTTTATCGACATTGCTTTATTATTTATAACTTTATAAATAAATATTATTTCTTCAGCAACAGCAGCAGCAATGTTCTTTTATATAACTTTATAAATAAATTATAAATAAATATAATACATAAATATTATTTCTTCAGCAACAGCAGCAACAATGGTTTAAATGTGTCTGAATTATAGACTTTTTATAATAAACAACAAATGTAAAAAAAAAACACGATATACACTGAATGATTAGTTGTTACCTAAAGCCCTTGGACTCCACTGGAGAGAAGGGGTGCAGGCCTTTGACAACAAACTGGGTCACAGCCCTGTGACACTCGTTCACCCTATCCTCTGTCAGCCTTCCTAGCTGCTAGGGTGAAGGGACTTGGCTTGGCTGGGACCGGTGGTGTAGAGGGAGGAGGGGTGGGCTGGGACATGGTGGCTGCAGCCTCAGCCTGACGAATGACGATCTATAAAAAGTTGTCATCTTTCAAATATATTTGTAGCTAAACAATTAGCTAAGCAATTATATTTTATTTATTAGCCTATTCGTAATAATTCGTTATTAGCCTAGCTAACTCCGTATCTTGGCTTACCTGCAGTGGACGTGGATGGAGATGGAACACTGCGAGCAAAGCAGTCGAAAATGTTATGTTTTGACAACAGATGTTTTGCAAATGTTTTATTGCACTTGTGGCAATGTGCGTTGTCGGCATCGACTTTCGTAAAGTGTACCCAGACTTTCGTTTAGTTCTCTCCGCCATGATGAGCGCAGAGCTCGGTCTGTGTGCTGCACGCTTCAACAGGGAGCCACGGACAGGCCCCTCCCTTAAGTACCCGTATGTGTATTTTGTGTATGTGTGAGTGAGTGTGTGGCTCGCTGAGTCGCTGAGTCGCTTCTCGTGCAGACAGAGAGAGGAGAGGAGACCCAACTTTGAGAATAGATTAACGGCAGATTAACGGCAGCAATTAACGGCGTTAACGGCCCAGCTCTAGTTTTTAGCCAGATACCCTGACTTTTACTTGAGTACGATTTTGAGATGGTAGGCTTTCACTTAAGTATAATTTCTGGGTACTTTTTACACCCCTGATTAGGGGAATTGTTATAATTAATGTTATGGACGGTCCTCAAAATTTTGGCTGAGCATATATATATATTGGGACAAATCAACTTCACGTAAAATATAAAGTTCCTAGTTTAAAGTAAACATTTACAACAATTTCATGCATGATAATAATGCATGTCAATGGGATTTCTGTAGGATGGACTCTGCCCGGGTTGTACTTTGATATGGTAATGATATGGGGCTGACGGAGGTAGAGCAGTCGTCTGGTAATCCGGAAGTTCCCGGTTCGATTCCCACTCCTCCCGGGCAGCATGTCGAAGTGTCCTTGAGCAAGACACTTAACCCCGTAACTGCTCCCGGTGTGCAAGTTGGCACCTGAAGCAGGATTCCCTCCGCCGTCGGTGTGTGAATGTGTGAGTGAATGGGTCAAATTGGAGGAACAAATTGAAAAGCGCTTTGGATAAAAGAGTTATATAAATGCACCATTTAACCCTTTCACTGCAACAATACAGAAGGTTAACCCTTTCACTACCACACTACAGATGGTTAATAAATGGAAGGCTCAGGTTTCGGGGGTTCCCTAGAAGAATGTGGTATATTTAAATGTATTCACTACAAGTTCGCCCAATGAGAGAATATTCGGAGTCTATAATAATAATAATGCAGGACCTCTTTAGGGGGTCTTTAATCGGCATGCAACGAACTGGACATGCAATTGGAGCGGCACACACACACACCGGGATACACACACACACACATGCATTGTCTTTCCTCAGTCGCCGATGCGATAGAGTCTCTGCGCCTAACCCATCCCGTCATCCTTCCCCCCATGGGCAGCCGGGAGCAGATAGGGCGTCAACGTGAGCTGCGTCCCGGGGACCAATCCAAGTGCTCCTGTCCGTCTTCGTCAAGCACACAGCGTTAGCGATCTGTTGTGCATGTTTTTCCATTGGGTTTATCTTATCGGGGGGGAAACCCTTGCGAGCACGGGGAGAACATGCAAACTCCACACAGAAAGGCCCGGGAGATACCCCACCTGGGTACCTGGCATCATGGAAACCTGGTCCCCAAGCGGGAATCGAACCCTGGACCTTCTTGCTGTGAGGCGACAGTGTTAACCACTACATCCCCTCCAACTGTGATGTCAGTTGGAGGGGAAGAGCTCGAGGGCTCAACTGATTTCATAAACACCTCCTACAGTCGAGGCCTCCTATCAGTGTACGTTTATTCAAAGACCACAGGCAATCGCAGTGTCTTACCTTTCTTCCCTCCTCCAATCGTGTTCCTCCTCCCGTGGAGTTTAAACTGCGTCGGAGAGCTCTCAGCGTCCCAGCGGTCTCCTTGCAGGATCCCACCACCCCGTTCTCCTCCTAAGATTAGTCTTAAACCAGCAACACTTTACTAAGCGGCCTCCTAAACTCACCTGTCGCAACGAGAATCACGTAAATCTATTTGAAGTGTTCCAAAAACACATAGGAAACATAATGTGATAATGTGAAGGATTTTTTCTTTTTACATTTCAAATGCATGTGGCTTTTTATAAGGGCTGAATGGTTTGGGGCTGATACTGTACACCAGCCTAGGGGTGGACATTGAATTGTCATAGAGCACGCTATTCACAACCCACGTTACTTACTCTGAAACTAAATAGTTAAGGATCACAGAGAAAGCACCCATGTTATTCCTTCTGAAACAAAGTACATTTACGTTCACATTTTGTCATTTAGCTGACGTTTTGGGTCAGGGGCATTGTTCGTCAAATAGTATAGAAATTTAGTGCTACACTCTGAGTGCATAGTAGTATAGACATATTAACATGATAGGTAGTAGCATAAAGTACAGTAGCATAGGAGTAAGATACTGTAATAGTCCAGACAGTAAGAAGGTTAGTTGTTCTTTCTTTATTTTTATTAAGTACTTATTAACACTTTGAGTGCCAGCGACGCTTTATGTCGTTAGTTCATGCCGACCGTTGAATGCCAGCGTTTGTTTGTAATTTTTTTAGCGATTTGAATTCATATTTCATCAATCACTCTGAGCTCCATTGGGAAAATACCACCCCCTATCATCTCTCCCTGTGTAACTGCACCCCATTGGATTAGACTGAAATAGACTGTTACAACCAATAGAGGTAAATGTTCTAATATCTTTTATATCATAATCTTTACTTGTTTCTATTGTATCTATTTACATTTTACATTTACATTTAGTCATTTAGCTGACGCTTTTATCTCTCTCTCTCTCTCTTAATCCATCTATAATATACAATACCCATAAACCAATCACAAGAGCACAACTATTCCGACTTGTTGTGGCCACGCCCACCTTTGGAGTTAAAAACAGCTGCAGGATATTCCCCATTTCCCTATCTGGACATTTAATATCACGCTTATGAATCACTGGGTGCCCTAAAACTAAAAGGTAATGACATCCTTTTATAGGTAATAAAATATTTGTGGGACGTGATAGTCTTCGACATGATTTATTTATCCGTTTTATCCGGAAATGGGCTAAGACACTGCTCGTCATGCGATTGGGCGCACATTACACATGACCAGGGGGGGGGGGGTCCAGTTTGTTCATTTTACTTTTCCGCCAAGCCATCCAAAGGAGATCGAAGTGATTGCCGAGCCGGAAAACAGTGTGGAATACATATTTACAGTACCCAGCGCTGAATCAATAAACGCGATCGATATTTGGAATGGCGATCATGAATTGGAATAATCTTTTTGGAGAACATCTGATCTGAGGTAAGGAATCTATTTTACCAGTCTTAGGATAATCGGATCTGTTTTCACAGAGATATCAGTGTTTGCCCTATGTGTGTGTGCGTGTGTGTGTGTGTCTCAGGAAATGAGAGAATAGATTTTTCAGCTCGCTTCTCTAGCGTGCATAAGTACACATATACTATCGATAATCTAGCGTTTATTTGAAAATGATTCATAAATAGGCAGAAAAATGACAATGTTTTTTGTGTATTCCAGAATATTCCAGTAAATGCCGTTTATCACGGAATCTTCATATTTTCCTGAAACTTTCAAGAAAACGAGGGCTTTTCAAAATGCTATAAAACGGAAATGAACCGATTAAAAAACAATCCGTTTCAACAATGTTGACTGCAAACAAGTCATTGATAAGCGACGGGCAGATTAGACACATAGCCATAATTTAAGACATAGATTATGCGTTCACAACGCTATCATTGAAGTGGGTGCTGGCATTCAACCATGTTTTACCATGTTAACCAGTGGCATCCAAAGTGTTGAGGGCAGAGTCCAGTTGACATCTCATCAAGATGCATCAAAAAGTTGTGATTTTGTTTCTTATAATATGTGAGAAACCAAGGGTCAAGTGACCCAATACTGACCTTAGATCACGATTACACCGATTTACTTTGTTCCAGTACACATTCTCCACTGAAATTGATACTTACGGATCCCAAAACTCTGGACGTAAACGGGGCGCTGTGGTCCTTGCTTTGATAGAGAAGTAGGCTGCAGCTACAGGAACACTGTTCACTGTGACTAATCTGTAGTCTCTACTCTCTACACTCTACTCTGTAGTCTCCTCTGTAGTCTGTAGTCTCTACTCTATAGTCTCTATTCTGTAGTCTGTACTCTGTAGTCTGTACTCTGTAGTCTCTACTCTCTACTCTGTAGTCTCTAGTCTACTCTCTACTCTATAGTCTGTAGTCTAGTCTCTACTCTCTACTCTCTACTCTGTAGTCTCTAGTCTCTAGTCTCTAGTCTCTACTCTCTAGTCTCTACTCTCTAGTCTCTACTCTCTACTCTCTAGTCTCTAGTCTCTAGTCTCTACTCTCTAGTCTCTATTCTCTACTCTCTACTCTGTAGTCTCTACTCTCTACTCTCTACTCTGTAGTCTCTACTCTCTACTCTCTACTCTAGTCTCTACTCTCTACTCTAGTCTCTACTCTAGTCTCTACTCTAGTCTCTACTCTCTACTCTCTACTCTAGTCTCTACTCTCTACTATCTAGTCTCTACTCTCTACTCTAGTCTCTACTCTCTACTCTAGTCTCTACTCTCTACTATCTAGTCTCTACTCTCTACTCTAGTCTCTACTCTAGTCTCTACTCTCTCTACTCTCTACTCTACTCTCTACTCTCTACTCTAGTCTCTACTCTCTACTATCTAGTCTCTACTCTCTACTCTAGTCTCTACTCTAGTCTCTACTCTCTCTACTCTCTACTCTACTCTCTACTCTCTACTCTCTACTCTATAGTAGTCTCTACTCTCTACTCTCTACTCTATAGTAGTCTCTACTCTCTACTCTCTACTCTCTAGTCTCTACTCTCTACTCTCTAGTCTCTACTCTCTACTCTCTAGTCTCTACTCTCTACTCTCTACTCTAGTCTCTACTCTCTACTCTAGTCTCTACTCTCTACTCTAGTCTCTACTCTAGTCTCTACTCTCTCTACTCTCTACTCTAGTCTCTACTCTCTACTCTCTACTCTAGTCTCTACTCTAGTCTCTACTCTAGTCTCTACTCTCTACTCTAGTCTCTACTCTCTACTCTAGTCTCTACTCTCTACTCTAGTCTCTACTCTCTACTCTGTAGTCTCTACTCTCTACTCTCTACTCTAGTCTCTACTCTAGTCTCTACTCTAGTCTCTACTCTCTACTCTAGTCTCTACTCTCTACTCTAGTCTCTACTCTCTACTCTCTAGTCTCTACTCTCTACTCTAGTCTCTACTCTAGTCTCTACTCTCTACTCTAGTCTCTACTCTCTACTCTAGTCTCTACTCTCTACTCTCTAGTCTCTACTCTCTACTCTAGTCTCTACTCTAGTCTCTACTCTCTACTCTAGTCTCTACTCTCTACTCTAGTCTCTACTCTCTACTCTCTAGTCTCTACTCTCTACTCTAGTCTCTACTCTAGTCTCTACTCTCTACTCTAGTCTCTACTCTCTACTCTAGTCTCTACTCTCTACTCTCTAGTCTCTACTCTCTACTCTAGTCTCTACTCTAGTCTCTACTCTCTACTCTAGTCTCTACTCTCTACTCTAGTCTCTACTCTCTACTCTAGTCTCTACTCTCTACTCTACTCTGTAGTCTCTAGTCTCTAGTCTCTAGTCTCTACTCTAGTCTCTACTCTCTCTACTCTCTACTCTATAGTCTCTATTCTGTAGTCTGTACTCTGTAGTCTGTACTCTGTAGTCTCTACTCTGTAGTCTCTAGTCTCTAGTCTCTAGTCTCTACTCTCTAGTCTCTACTCTCTAGTCTCTACTCTCTACTCTCTAGTCTCTAGTCTCTAGTCTCTACTCTCTAGTCTCTATTCTCTACTCTCTACTCTGTAGTCTCTAGTCTCTACTCTCTACTCTGTAGTCTCTACTCTCTACTCTCTACTCTAGTCTCTACTCTCTACTCTAGTCTCTACTCTAGTCTCTACTCTAGTCTCTACTCTCTACTCTCTACTCTAGTCTCTACTCTCTACTCTAGTCTCTACTCTCTACTCTAGTCTCTACTCTAGTCTCTACTCTAGTCTCTACTCTCTACTCTAGTCTCTACTCTCTACTATCTAGTCTCTACTCTCTACTCTAGTCTCTACTCTCTAGTCTCTACTCTAGTCTCTACTCTCTACTATCTAGTCTCTACTCTCTACTCTAGTCTCTACTCTAGTCTCTACTCTCTCTACTCTCTACTCTACTCTCTACTCTCTACTCTAGTCTCTACTCTCTACTATCTAGTCTCTACTCTCTACTCTAGTCTCTACTCTAGTCTCTACTCTCTCTACTCTCTACTCTACTCTCTACTCTCTACTCTCTACTCTATAGTAGTCTCTACTCTCTACTCTCTACTCTCTAGTCTCTACTCTCTACTCTCTAGTCTCTACTCTCTACTCTCTAGTCTCTACTCTCTACTCTCTACTCTAGTCTCTACTCTCTACTCTAGTCTCTACTCTCTACTCTACTCTCTACTCTAGTCTCTACTCTAGTCTCTACTCTCTCTACTCTCTACTCTGTAGTCTCTACTCTCTACTCTCTACTCTAGTCTCTACTCTAGTCTCTACTCTAGTCTCTACTCTCTACTCTAGTCTCTACTCTCTACTCTAGTCTCTACTCTCTACTCTCTAGTCTCTACTCTCTACTCTAGTCTCTACTCTAGTCTCTACTCTCTACTCTAGTCTCTACTCTCTACTCTCTAGTCTCTACTCTCTACTCTCTAGTCTCTACTCTCTACTCTAGTCTCTACTCTAGTCTCTACTCTCTACTCTCTAGTCTCTACTCTCTACTCTAGTCTCTACTCTCTCTACTCTCTACTCTGTAGTCTCTACTCTCTAGTCTCTACTCTCTAGTCTCTACTCTAGTCTCTACTCTAGTCTCTACTCTCTACTCTAGTCTCTACTCTCTACTCTAGTCTCTACTCTCTACTCTCTAGTCTCTACTCTCTACTCTAGTCTCTACTCTAGTCTCTACTCTCTCTACTCTCTACTCTAGTCTCTACTCTCTACTCTCTACTCTATAGTAGTCTCTACTCTAGTCTCTACTCTCTAGTCTCTATTCTCTACTCTCTACTCTGTAGTCTCTACTCTCTACTCTCTACTCTGTAGTCTCTACTCTCTACTCTCTACTCTAGTCTCTACTCTCTAGTCTCTACTCTAGTCTCTACTCTAGTCTCTACTCTCTACTCTCTACTCTAGTCTCTACTCTCTACTATCTAGTCTCTACTCTCTACTCTAGTCTCTACTCTCTACTCTAGTCTCTACTCTCTACTATCTAGTCTCTACTCTCTACTCTAGTCTCTACTCTAGTCTCTACTCTCTCTACTCTCTACTCTACTCTCTACTCTCTACTCTAGTCTCTACTCTCTACTATCTAGTCTCTACTCTCTACTCTAGTCTCTACTCTAGTCTCTACTCTCTCTACTCTCTACTCTACTCTCTACTCTCTACTCTCTACTCTCTAGTCTCTACTCTCTACTCTCTAGTCTCTACTCTCTACTCTATAGTAGTCTCTACTCTCTACTCTCTACTCTATAGTAGTCTCTACTCTCTACTCTCTACTCTCTAGTCTCTACTCTCTACTCTCTAGTCTCTACTCTCTACTCTCTAGTCTAGTCTCTACTCTCTACTCTAGTCTCTACTCTCTACTCTAGTCTCTACTCTAGTCTCTACTCTCTCTACTCTCTACTCTGTAGTCTCTACTCTCTACTCTCTACTCTAGTCTCTACTCTAGTCTCTACTCTAGTCTCTACTCTCTACTCTAGTCTCTACTCTCTACTCTAGTCTCTACTCTCTACTCTCTAGTCTCTACTCTCTACTCTAGTCTCTACTCTAGTCTCTACTCTCTACTCTAGTCTCTACTCTCTACTCTAGTCTCTACTCTCTACTCTCTAGTCTCTACTCTCTACTCTACTCTCTACTCTAGTCTCTACTCTCTACTCTAGTCTCTACTCTCTACTCTAGTCTCTACTCTCTACTCTAGTCTCTACTCTCTACTCTCTAGTCTCTACTCTCTACTCTAGTCTCTACTCTAGTCTCTACTCTCTCTACTCTCTACTCTAGTCTCTACTCTCTACTCTCTACTCTATAGTAGTCTCTACTCTCTACTCTCTACTCTCTAGTCTCTACTCTCTACTCTCTATTCTCTACTCTCTACTCTCTAGTCTCTAGTCTCTAGTCTCTAGTCTCTACACTCTACTCTCTACTCTCTAGTCTCTAGTCTCTACTCTGTAGTCTCTACTCTTTCCTATAGGTGATTTATCTAGCATATGCCGTGAGGTAGTGGCAGTGGTTAGCCTCAGTCTTAACTCAACTCCCAGCATGGATTATAGGTCCCTGATACACACACTGCTTTTTACGGGCCGTCGTATAATGCTGAGGAATTTTGACAAGGATAGACATTTATGAGCGTACATATTCAGGAGTGTCTCTGTCACACCCGGCCTTCCCGCGGAGCGCGCCGGCAGAGAGGCAATATCTCCGTCTCTCTCCGGGTCTCTCTCCGATTACAGTCATGCAGTGGAACGGAGAGAGAGACCACAGCTGATCAGAGAGAGAGAGAGAGAGAGAGAGACATGGAGAGATATATATAGAGAGAGAGACAGGGAGAGAGAGAGAGAGAGAGAGAGAGAGAGAGAGAGAGAGAGAGAGAGAGAGAGAGAGAGAGAGAGAGAGACAGGGAGAGTGTGTGTCTTAATGTTTTAGAGAGGGAAATACACCAGAGAGATGAGATAGACACAGAAAGAGAGAGAAGGCCACAGCTTATCTGAGAGAGACAGAGAGAAAGAGACAGGCAGGGAGAGAGAGAGAGGGAGAGACCACAGCTGATCTGAGATAGAGAGAGAGACAGACAGACAGGGAGAGAGAGAGAGAGAGAGAGAGAGAGAGAGAGAGTGTGTCTTAATGTTTTAGAGAGGGTTATACAACGGCATGCAAATTTCTCGATTCTGATTGGCTGAAACAGTCAACTTACACGTGGGTATTTTTCATAACCCAACGCTCTTGGTCCCAGGACCCGCCCACAACCGCATCACTATCAATGCGCGTTCGTGGTTTTAGGAATTAAAGCAAGATGGCGGACAAGCCAGACAGGAAACATTACGAAAGGATAATGGTGATAGGGTCATAAAGACTAAATGAAAAACGATTCTGTCACAGCGAATGTCTTAGTTGCTTAAACAATGTTGGATGATGTAATTGATGGGTCATGAGTCATTGTGGAACAAAATACAAATCGCGCGAATTGATTGATTGATTGATTAATTGCAAAAATAATTTTTTTTTTTTTTACCTACTTTCTATAGAAGCAGCTGGGAGGTGCGCTGTTTTAAGTGAGCGTGGGTTATTGAATTGATTGATTGATAATTTTATTACTGTACGCCTTGTTTCCAACTGGTTAAGTTTAGGCACTCTTTCGAAGTTGGTTAAGGTTAGAGTTTGTCTTTAGAGCAGGGCGATAGACCACCAGCCCTGATTCCAAACTCTAACCTTAACAAAATTCGAAAGAGGGCCTAAACTTAACCAGTTGGAAACAAGGCGGACAGTAATCAAATTAGCAATCAATCAATCAATTCAATAACCCACGCTCACTTAAAACAGCGCACCTCCCAGCTGCTTCTATAGAAAGTAGGTTAAAAAAAAAAAAAAAAAAAAAAACTCTTATAGGGCAGAGAACCCCCCCCCCCCCCCCCTATAGGGCAAAGAAAACTTTTTTAAATTTGTTTTACCTACTTTCTATAGAAGCATCTAAGAATGAAGTTCTATAGAAAGTAGGTTAAAAACTAAAGAAAAGTTGGATGTGTTAGTTTGCTGGATGTCTAGTTGAAAGACAGTTGATTGTCTTAGTTTGTTGGGAACTACTTTTTCTGGCAGATGGTTTTTTCAATAAATCTTTAATTAATGTGTGTTTATTGTATAGCAATAATGTAATGCTTAAAAATACGCCAGAGAGATTAGATAGACACAGAAAGAGAGATGGTAGACGTTTTGAGAACTCCGTACGTCAGAGAGATATTTCGGGGATGTTCCTGTTTTTTTCTTCTCCTCTTAAGTCGCACTTCCTCAGTGTCTTGGCTGTCTTCCTGTGTGCCACCATGGGAGACGGTCCAACCTGCTGCAACCAATCACCATGAAGGGGCGTGGCAGAGCAGCCTGAGAGACGTCTGGTCCTCTCGTCCCAACTTCCCCTTTTTTCATCCTCTTCCTCCTCCTCCCCTCCCCTCCTCCATCCTCTTCCTCCTCCTCCCCTTATCACCCACTCCCATATGCTTTCCTTTATCAGCTCTAATGATTAGTTAGAATAGAATAGAAATCCTTTAATAATCCAGAGGGAAATTCAGCACTACAGATCGCTCACATTGAACAACAATAAACAGTTAGGTAGTCAATAGGACTAAAATAGGAATACGAATATAATAATATAAAAAATACAAATAAGATAGAATAAAGAATAAAATACGGTCCGGGATATACATTCTGGTATGTGTATATAGTATATACATTAAAAAATCTTAAATATACAACTACTAGTTGATGCTGCTGTATGCCAGTGGAGATCTGCATTGTATTGTATTTATTTATTTAAAGGCCCAATCCGTGATCCAAATGTAAACAACTGTAATAAAGAAAAATAGATAAATAAAAAAAATAGGAACAGAGACGTGTTTTCATTCTCTAGTTGATTGACTAGGCTTTAGACATAAGGACCAACATTAGACACTAGCTAAATATGATTATTATTTATTTTGTGGATGTAAAAGGTTTGTTTTGCATTTGTAATGTTTGTAAACAGTGGAGTAAAAGAGATCTATATTCTGATTTACTGAGTGGATGAAGTTCCAAACCACTTATTTTCAATCGACACTCTCGAAACTATTTAACAACACATGTGAATATACCTGACATTGATACAGACCTGGGAGTGAGGTTCTCAAACTATTAGTACTTACAGCCATACCGTATTGCGTAGGTTCCTATACGGAGGTATCGATTATTTAATAATTTTACTGTTACAACCAATAGAGGTAAATGTTCTAATATCTTTTATATCATAATCTTTACTTGTTTCTATTGTATCTATTTACATTTTACATTTACATTTAGTCATTTAGCTGACGCTTTTATCTCTCTCTCTCTCTCTTAATCCATCTATAATATACAATACCCATAAACCAATCACAAGAGCACAACTATTCCGACTTGTTGTGGCCACGCCCACCTTTGGAGTTAAAAACAGCTGCAGGATATTCCCCATTTCCCTATCTGGACATTTAATATCACGCTTATGAATCACTGGGTGCCCTAAAACTAAAAGGTAATGACATCCTTTTATAGGTAATAAAATATTTGTGGGACGTGATAGTCTTCGACATGATTTATTTATCCGTTTTATCCGGAAATGGGCTAAGACACTGCTCGTCATGCGATTGGGCGCACATTACACATGACCAGAAACATGCGTGGCCAATCAGAGCGCAAAACGGGAACGCGGAAGGACAACTTGCTTGTGGGAAGTATAGACACTCCCCCCTCTCTCTCTAGCCCTCGCTCATTCTCTCTCTCGCTCTCTCCCTCCCCCCCCTCTCTCTCTCTATCCCTCGCTCATTCTCTCTCTCTCTCTCTCCCCCCCCCCTCTCTCTATCCCTCGCTCATTCTCTCTCTCTCTCTCCCTCTCTCTCTCATTCCAGCAGCTTCCTGACCCCCCCCCCCCCATCATCATGGCTCATCCTGTTCACCTGCTCAACCATCACATCGTCAGTCTCCAGTTGATCTACCCTGGTTTACCGTGCAGCACTCGCTGCCAGATCGTAGACTCAGTTCTCAGAGTTAGTCACATGATCTAGTATGTTCCTTGTTGCCGTCTCCTCGGCATTCTGACCTAGTTCTGTTGCTGTTCCATCTGTATATTTTTGCCTTCGTCTAATTCCCATGTTTTCCCCCTGTGCCGTCGGAGGATCTGCCTGCCACCTTTACCTGCCCGTCTGTCTCTGTGTTCTGCCCCTGGGTTCCCTGTATACCTGTGACGGTACGATCTGGCCAAGAAAATGAACCCAGCAGACGCAGAGAGGTCCTGCCAAGCCATGAAGGGGGGGGGGGGGGTGAAGGGGCGGTTTCCCCCCCTTGGTGGATTTATTTTGTAAAATCAGTTGTGCAATAGTCACTTTTGGTGAGTTGTTTCTATACAATTCAGTTATATGACATTTAGGTATGACACAGGACTGACTACACAAGCATTTTTAGTATAGAAATGTGTCAACAGACTAAAGCAGGGAACCACAATATTTTGCGTATACGAATTATGCAGAATGTAATATCATAACTGTCTATTACTTTTCTTGCAATTGAGCCAATTTTCCTTAGGTACGGTTTTGAGGTGTGTGTTCAACAGATCCTACTCGATCTCAGTGCAGCCTTTGACACAGTGTGTCACTCCATCCTCCTCCAAAGGCTGCACCAACTGGGTGTTGAGGGCACAGCACTTGGCTGGTTCTCCTCCTACCTCACAGACAGACACCAATTCATCTCCCTCTCCGGCCACACCTCCTCCCCCTCCCCAGTCACACAGGGGGTCTCCCAAGGCTCAGTCCTTGGCCCCCTGCTCTTCATCTGCTACATTCTCCCCCTTGGTCACATCATCCGTAAATACCACCTCAACTTCCACTGCTACGCTGACGACACCCAAATCTACATCAGTACACAATCCCCCCACAGCCCACCCCTCAGTCACATCGAATCCTGCATCACCGAACTCCAAACTTGGATGACTCACAACTTCCTCAAACTGAACAGTGACAAGACTGAACTTCTCATCATTGGCACCAAAACCACCCTCACCAGATCCGGACCCATCACACTCACCATCAACGACTCCACCATCACCCCCTCCCCCCTAGTCCGAAACCTTGGTGTCCTCCTTGACCCCACCCTCTCTTTTGACCCCCACGTCCGCTCCATCGTAAAAATATCCTATTTTCACCTCTGCAACATCGCAAAAATCCGTCACTGCCTCTCCCCCCCCCGCTGCTGAATCCCTCATTCACGCCTTCATCTCCTCCCGCCTGGACTACTGCAACTCCCTCCTCACTGGTATCACCTCCCGCTCCCTCCATAAACTGCAAATGGTCCAAAATTCAGCCGCCCGCCTCCTCACTAACACCCGGTCCCGCGAACACATCACTCCTGTCCTCCACTCCCTCCACTGGCTCCCGATCAAACACAGCATAAACTTTAAAACACTACTCCTCACCTTCAAAGCCCTCCACAGCCTGGCCCCCCCCTACCTGACTGATCTCCTTCTTCCCTACCGCCCCACCTGTTCCCTCCGGTCCTCATCCACTGCCTCCCTCACTGTCCCGACATCCAAGCTTAAAAACTTCGGCGATCGGGCCTTCTCTTGTACCGCACCCCGACTCTGGAACTCCCTCCCCCAGTCCATCAGAGACTCCCCTACACTCTCCACCTTCAAAGCTCGCCTCAAAACCCACCTGTTCTCCCTTGCCTTCAACCCCCCCACCCTTAAACCCCCCCCTCCCCTCCAACCTGATTGATGTCTGTCTCCAGTCTTTTTTGTGCTTTCATGCTGTCTCCCCTGTTCCCCCCATGGTCTCATGTTCCTTTTGTTTTTGTTTCTTTGTTGTTTCTTTGTTTTTGTTTCTTTGCTTTCGTTTCTTTGTTTGTACTCTTGCTCCCGACTACTGTCAGCGACTTCGGGTTACTGAGAAGCGATATATAAATTAAATTAATTATTATTATTATTAGAATGTAGTATCAAAAACACATTCACAAAAAGTATGGGTTACTGAATGCTGAACTGCACTGTTATAATCACTAAGCCATTGTAAGACCTTACCTTTGTCCCTGTATCACTTGTCTCTGCTGCCCTTTGATTAAAAAACGTCCCTATGTCCATTTTCCTTTTTTCTGGGGCATATTTCAGTTAGTCACAGTAAAAGTCACCTAGTAAAAGTGAGATAATTGACTATATCAAAACATGCTAGGGCTGTACCGAATAGTTCGAAGCTTCGTTCATAATGTTGACATTCGAATTCTAAAAAAAAAAAAAAAAAAAAAAAAAAACTTTTTTTTGCCAGGGTATGGCGAGTGCCCTGCTTCCCAGCCAGCTAGCTAGCAGTATGCTAACCACCAACATGATAACCAGCAGTCTGCTACTCTACCTGCTAACTAACATGTTAGCCACCAGCAGTATGCTAACCACCAACATGATAACCTTAGCACAATGAATAGAAGCGGACATGGCCGGTTAGCCTTCAGGAGAGGTGTTAGTTGGACAATGCCTAGGCTAACCGGCCATGTCCGCTTCCGTTCATTGTGCTAAGCTAGGCTAACATGCAGCCAGATAGCTTTCTACTGAACGCACAGAGAGGAAACTGGTATCCATCTTCTTGTCTCTCTCCGGAGAAGACGGTAAGCTAATTTCCCAAAATGTTGGCGTGTTCCTTGAAGTAAAAGTAGAAATACCAAGGTAAAATCGTACTCTCATAAAAAAGTCCTCCATTCTACTTACGTAAAAAGTGTTTGATATTGATGTACTTAAGTATCAAAAGTAAAAGTATGCGTTCTACATGTTTGTGTATTCCAGTGCTTGGGAGCATTCAACCCTCGAACCATTGACCTCTAAAGGTTGTGGTCCAGTTATGTTGCTCCGATTACGTCCTCTTGAGGTTGTTACGCTTCAAATTTGAAAGAATAAAATCTTCATACATTTTTGCCATGTTTTCTTTTTCTTCAAAGTAACTAGTAAATTGGTTCAGATGAATGTGGTGGAGTAGAAAGTACAATATTTCCATTGAAATGTAGTGGAGTAAAAGTATAAAGTTTCCTAAAATTTTAATATATAAGTAAAGTACAAGTAGGCCTACCTCAAAATTGTATTTAAGTGCAGTACTTGGCTCCCCAGGTCTATAGTCAAAAAGCTGATTGAGGCAGATATAGATATATTCTGCCTTCAAATGACATCATGTTTACTGTGTTCACAAGAAGAGTCCATTTGAATGACCCACTGTTGTGGTATTCACAACTTCACAAGTGGACATTTCCTGAAACCTCCAAGTTCACAAGTCGTGATGTTTAAATTTTTTTGTATAAAATGGAGGAGCCCATGGAAGTTTGTTTTGCCGTGGAATTATTGTAAGCATAGTCTTTCTTAGTACATTTTATCACACTTTTTACTGTCCGTTCTATTTTTATTATTTTTATTTATTTTTAAACTGAATCCAACTGCACTTTTTTACTCTATTCTATTTTATTACTGATCCTAATGTGAAAAACTGTGATTTACCTTACCTTGCTACCTCTCTATCTTTTTTATGCTCGCTTATGCCTGTAATCTTTACTGTTGTGAAGCACTTTGAACAGCAATTTCTGTATGAAAAGTGCTATACAAATTAAGTTATTATTATTAAATTAATAATATACCATTGGAAAATGTCATATTCTCATCCTTTTCCCGTCACTATGACTTTGCATTTAGCTAAATCGTTAGCCTCAGTGGGTTCAAGACTCATTGACCAGTTGCCTACCAACGGTGTCCTCACGACTTCAACAACTTGACCGCCTAGTATAATCGTGTACTCGACCTCCCGTGGTGAGTTCCATCTGAAGGCAGCAACGCAATAGACACTGTATAGAACCCAGAGCCAGGTCAAACATGTCTGTAGTTAATTACATTCATTACCTATGCAGTATTTAGTCAGAACAATGTTTCAACACCACTTGTCCATCATCTCTTGACGACGTGGAGTATAACTGTCAGCTGTTGTCTCTAGTAATCATATACCCACCTGACTGACCTCCTCCTTCTCCCTTACCGCCCCACCAGTTCCCTCCGGTCCTCTTCCACTGCTTCCCTCACCGTCCCGTCATCCAAACTCAAACGTTTTGGTGACCGGGGGGGCGGCTAGGTGGTGCAGTGGGCAAGGCGCTCACCACCAATGCAGGAGATGCTGGGTTCGAGCCCAGCTCTCCGCATTGCTATCAGCTTGGCTGGTCGTTCATACTAACACAATTGGCAGTGTTAGGGGTGGGAAGATGATGGGTGGGGATCGGACGTTGTGGACAGCGACTCCTACAGGTCGGTTGGTGCGCCTGCGCAGCAGAATCAGGAAGCGACGGGGGGCGGCGTGTCCCTCCCACGCAGACCTCCGCCGCTGAGAGATCGCGCTTACAGGTGAAAAGATGCAACGGCTGCCTCCTTGAGTACCGGAGGGGACACGTGATGTAAGGCTTCGTCCACATTGCAGCCGGCTTGTGGGAGGCAAGGTCTAACAGTGTTCGAGACAGGGGAGGGTAGAATTGGACGATACGAAATTGGGATGGGAGAAAAATAGAAAATGGGAGAAAAAGTAGATAAAAAAAAAAAAAAAAAATTGGTGACCAGGCATTTTCACGAGCTGCACCCAGACTTTGGAACACCCTCCCTCTGACTGTCAGAGACTCTCCCTCACTCTCCACCTTCAAATCCCGACTCAAAACATACCTGTTCTCCCAAGCATACAACCTTCCCTACCCATAACCACCCTCCTCCAAACTACCACCTCCCCTTCCCCTTGCCTACTTTCTCTCCGTCTCCTGCCCCCCCCCCCCCCCCCCCTCGGTTTCTTTACCTCCCTGACTGTTCCCCTACTGGACTCTGTATCTGTTACTTGTTACTTGTGGTTTTATGTCCTGTGTATTCATACTGTTGCTTATCCCCTGTGGTTCTATGTTTCTCTGTTTAATTTGTTTTGCTTATTGTCAGCGTATTTGGGTTCTTGAAAAGCACTATATAAATAAGATGTATTATTATTATTATTATTATTATACATGTGCTGCGATCTCTCTCTCTCTCTCTCTCTCTCTCTCCATCGCTCTCTCTCTCTCCTGCATCCTCTGTGTCTCTGTAATTACTCACGATTTAATTAGACTGAGGCAACAAAAGCAACTTGACATCCTCCCAGGTTTAATTAAATCACTTGTGCACATCACACAGGCGGCAGGCTGAAACATCTCATACTATATAGTGTAGTATGCACCTGCTGTATTTATGTGGTCACTCACTCTAACAACCAGATACAGATATAAGGTACAGTGCATTTGGACTGCATTTTATATAGCAGCTTTTATCCAAAGTGTTTTACAACTTATGCCTCACATGCACCTATTCGCTCACACATTCACACACACCGACAGCGGAGGCGACCGTGCGACGTGCCAACCTGCTCATCGCCGGGAGCAGTTCGGGGTCAACGGCCCCATGAAATCAAAATATATGTTTGTCATTTCCTGGTAAACTAAAAAATAATGTTGATGAGTCATCCAGCACACGGGAGGGGGGGGGGGGTTGGGGTGTAGCCTATACAAATTTTGCGTCCAATAAAATGCTTTCTAGAATTACATTTACTGGACATTGTAACTGAGCTAGCACTCTGCCTCTAGCTAAATTGAACAAATGTTCAATGTTAGCTTGCTAGCTAATGTCACTAATGTTGCGTAATGTGGCTTAACCTATGTTGCTAACATTAGCTTGCTAGCTAATGGGTCGACCGTAATGCACATTCAGCACTATTGGCTACTGTTACAAAGGATCAGATTAAACCGAATATATATATTTATTGATTGATATATATTGCATAGTATTTGTATATCGTTTGATATCCCTTGTATATTCCTTGTACATATACACGGAATGTCCCTTTAGCCTAGTACAGACCATAATATTTCATTCTCCTATTGGACAGAGGTCCACAGGCGCCAGGGTCTTACCCCCGGAGTCAGGTTCAAAGTCACCGTCAAGACATGTCTGTGCATGCCCGGCCTTGCCCAGGACTACGAGACAGAAATGAGGTTGGCACTAGTTTGTTCGCCGTGCATATAAATATGGCGCAGGTGAATACAGAAGCACTTAGTTCGAGTTACCCAATAAGTTGAAGCCTCACCCACGATACAACGTGCGGTGAAGTATGGCCTGTTTGGCCCCAAATAGAGCATTGAGACCGCGTGCGAATTAATAGCTGAATTGTCAGAGTTTGGCGCTATACCGTCGAGTGCGACATATTTCTATTAAGTCAGTAATAGTCTATTTGTGTATAGTGTATCGTGCGGCTAAAGTTCTACAGTGACCAGCATCACCAACGCTTCCTCGTATCAGCTAGAGTGCTTATCCAGGCTGGGCTGGTTTCATGGCGCTTTCACCCGAGGAGACCTAGACGAGAACCGTGTGGACATGTACACTGGATTAATCTACCCGACGACTACATAGCCCTTTGCGGCTGGATTATATTTGTTTTGGTCCTGTGATTTATGGAGCGGAGAATCGCCGACGCCTACATGTGTGGGATTTACCCTGTGAGGAGCCAGGTCGAGTCGGCGCCTCAGAGAGCCTGAGGCCGGCTAGCTTTCTTCACTGTGGAGCTACAGTCTACGGAGAACAGCTGTATTCGTCTGTGGATCAAGAGACTATTGCACCGTCTCCTGTACTTGGAGTCTCCTTAGTCATCGTTGACCAGACTCTCTACTACCGACAGATCCTCTACCCCTGCTGGCTTACAACCGGGGGGACCCTTCCAGTATCTCCCGCTATATATTACTAGTGTACCATAGATATAATTCCCTAAGATTCAGGTTGTATAATTACCTCCTGCGTAACCAGAGAATGGACATTCATTATTGATTTGCCTACGCATATTCCTTTGCCTTATAAGCGCATCCAAAGTATAATAGAGAAGTATATTATGTACCTTTTGCTGCAATAAATACTTGATTATACCTTTGTGTGGAACCGATTCAATGTGGGAAGTGTTCATCATATTTATATATCATGTACTGTATGGCCAGTAATTAAAGTACATAAAGCGGTAGTGGTTTAATGATACCATACTTATCAATACAGTCAGGGAATTGTACCCCTCAGTTACAATTGGTCCTTCGAGCCGGATGGTAACTAGTGTAATATTAATATAGTGGTATTAATATTGACATGGCCTATGATGAACACTCCACAAAACGGTTCTCCTAAAGTAGATCGCCCGCAGCGTAGATGGCAGACACCTCAGTACTTAGAGGATTACGTTGCCAATATACTACCTAGCTTTCTACAGACGGTAAACGCGGAAAAAGTAGATAGTAAAATTATGTCCGACCCTATCGACCAGGCTACCCCGCCAATAGAGGCCCTAGTGGGTTCTAACGTAACTGACCAAGCTCACGGTAGGGACCAGGAGGGACCCGACATGACTTTACCCCCCGCCAAGACCGAAGAAGTAGTCCCCGGAGAGCTCCAGGATAAAGACAGCTCTCCAGGGATGGAACTCTACCCGCTACAAGAAGAGGAGAGCACCCCGGAGATGGATCTCCAGGACTCGCCACAGGAGAACAGATCTCCAACGAGTACTGCCAGGAGCGGATCACCTCAACCAGCGTCTTCCCCCAGCGAGGCGGACAAGATGCTGGCACAGGCATTCCTCGCCAGCCTAGCAGCCTCAACAGAGCGCGAGCACAGACGCTTAGTGAGCGTGAACATTCTTCCATGGAAAGAGAACGCCTTCAAGCGCAGCAACGGAGCGACGAAGATCGTATACGTCTAGAGATTAGACGCCTTCAGACGGAAGAGAATATGGTAAGGGACCGGGCCGAAGCCCAGCGCGCCGCCGCCGAAGCCCAGCGCGCCGCTGCCGGTGCCCAAAGAGAAGCAGAGCGCAACCTCGCTCTCACCAAGCGCGAAGCCGAGCGCGACCGATTACAAGCGCAGATAATGGAGCAGCTGATCACCAGGGCAACACCCCCTCCCTCCGCACGGGGTTCCAGGGCCTCGTCAAGACAAGGGTCAAGGGCACCCTCCCCTACCCGATCAAGCGACCCTGAGCCCGACCACCAGAGAGAGCCTATACCCCCCTCCGAACCCCTTCCCCGACCGGTCCAAGTGAGACCCAGCTACAAGGAAGAAACGGTCTACACCGCGGAGAGGCTAAATAGACGACTACAGGATCTAGAGGACCTGCCAGAGGAAGAAGAAGAGGGAGAGGAGGAGAGTCAAGCCCGACAGCAGCACAGTACTCCACAGGACCAGGAGGTCCAGTACAGCCCAGGCTCTACCCCCGCGGCTCTGCGCTACAGACCCCCGACTCAATTCACGGGTGAGCTTGACGCACGACCAGCCCCGAGGAACAGCACCTGGATACGCGGGCCATGGTACCCAGCAGGTACCAGCCCACCAAGAGGCGTAAGAGGAGACTCGCCTAGGAGGCCTCTCTTCCAACGCTCACCGATGTGCCAGCCATCCATGGCATCATACATTGGCACACCGACATTTCCGGACTTCACCCACGAGAACAGAGCACAGTACACGGAGCTACGAATGTGCTTAGAGACAATGATGTCCGATGTAGCTGATGAACCGTACAAGTATGCTATCCTACTGAAGCACCTCAAGGTGCCCCGAGCGCACAATATAGCGCTGGCCTATGCCACCTCTACTACCCCATACACAGCGGCTCTAGCAGCACTCAACCAAAGATATGGACGCATATGGGACTACGTAATACAAGAGATAAGGCATATTGACCGCCTACCCCCAGCCACAGACAATCGCTCACTAGATGACCTGTCTATCAAGGTACAATCCCTGGTAGGGATGCTGGGGGCGCAAAGAGAAAAGGGTATGCACGAACTGTACGCGAACTCTAATGTCGAGAGGATTTTAGAGAAGCTTCCGCCCGCCCGACAAGAGCGCTTCAGGCGGCAAAGAGACCACCGTGATCCTAACGGTCCTGAGCCATCCCTCCTAGACCTAGCCGACTTCCTGGCGAGAGAAGTCAACAGCCTACGGTTGGATACGTTCATGCGGAGCACCCCAAGCTCCAGAGAGGGACCTAGGAGAGCAAACGATGGCCGAAGATTGGTGACCGTCATGCACCAATCAGAATCAGTACCGAGCAGCAAGAACCACAGTACCCCCTCGATGAAAGAGAAGTGGAAGATGGTGTGCCCGTACTGCGAAAAGGAACACTGGTTGTCACAATGTGACACGTTCAAGAAGATGACCGCCGACGAGGTGAGTCAATGGATAAAGTCCAACCGACGCTGTTACCGATGTGCGCGCAGTCACATGGCAGCCGATTGCCGCTTAAAGAAGAGGTGTAGTCGGTGTGACGGAGCCCACCTAGATGTCCTACACGACAGTAACAGAAGAAAGCCTGCACCCTCAAGCAGCACAAAGGCAAGTGTTATGTACATTGACCCCGCCAGCAGCGGGGGCGCCCGGGTGCTCTTAAAGGTGGTCCGCGTAACACTGAGTTACCAAGATAAGGTCATGGACACTTACGCCGTCCTTGACGACGGATCAGAGAAGACCCTTCTCCTCGCGTCCGCTGCGGCCCAGCTGGGGCTGCGGGGGAGCGAAAACCAGATGACGATTCGGACAATAAGAAGAGATCTAAAGACGATAAAGGGCGAGAATGTCTCCTTCACTATCGCAGCAAGCGGGCAGCCAGAGAGACGGTATAGGATTACTAATGCTTTCACCAGCCAAGAAATAGGCCTGTCGCAGTACACCTACCCCATCGCCAAGCTGATGGATAAATATGTGCACCTGCGTCAACTACCTATACCGCTCATAGACGGTGCCACCCCGACCCTGCTGATAGGCTCCGACCATGCAGACCTCATCGTCCCGATAGACCGGGTCCACACAGGGCCCAGAGGCTGTCCTGCAGCAGTCGAGACCCGCCTAGGATGGACACTACAAGGCCCCCTCGCTAAGTCTCTTAACCGAACAGCAGCCACTAGCTGCCTCCACTCCAGAGTGACAGAAGAAGACACCACCCTCCTACAGCATGTCGAGAGGCTATGGACACTAGAGACAATGCCCTTTAAGAACGAAAAGAAAGACATTCGTTCCAAGGAAGACATTTACGCTATAGCCCTCCTCGAGCAGGGGGCAAAGAGAGTCAAAGTCAACGGAGTGATAAGATACGCAACTCCACTCCTGAGGCGAGAGGGTATGCCTACCTTCCACGCCCCAAAAGAAGCGACGGAGCGGTATCTATTGAACACAGAGCGGCGCCTAGCCAGAGACCCCGCTCAAGAGACTGTGTACCGCGCTGAGATTAACAAGCTAATCACAGCGGGACACATAAAGAAAATTGACATTAAAGAGGCCGATCAGACGACCGAATCATGGTACGTGCCGCACCACAAAGTCCACCACAACGGCAAGGATCGTATTGTGTTCAACTGCAGCTACCAGATCGGATCACAAAATCTGAATAAAGAGCTCTTGCCCGGCCCAACACTCGGCCCCTCTCTACTAGGCGTGTTACTACGTTTCCGCCAAGACAAGGTGGCCATCAGCGGCGACATCAAAGGGATGTTCCTGCAGGTGAGACTAGTGGAGTAGGACAAGCCCCTGCTGCGGTTCCTATGGAGAGAGAGGATCGGGGATGAGCAACCAGCCATCTATCAATGGGAAGTCCTCCCTTTCGGAACCACATGCAGCCCATGCTGTGCTACGTTTGCACTGCAAAAACACGTCGCAGAGGACCCAGCAGCTGATGAAGAGGTCCGACAAAGTGTAGGAAATAGTTTCTACGTGGACAACTGTCTGCAAAGCGTCTCAACGCCAGAAGAAGCCGAGGCCCTTCTACTCAAGCTCCGCGCCTCCCTGATCAAAGGCGGCTTTGATCTCAGGCAGTGGGCCAGCAGCGAACCGCAAGTATTGCGCAGCCTCTCCCCCGAGGACAAGGCAGCAAGCAGCGAGACCTGGATGGCGACCATCCCAGGAGAAGCCCAAGAAATGACATTAGGACTAGTCTGGCGCTTCAAAACAGACTCGCTCCATTATAAACACACACCCCTGACCAAGGAGCAGGGAAGGGCGACTGCACTACCGACCACCAGACGGAGTGTATACAGAACACTCGCCAGACAATATGACCCGTTGGGATGTATTCTACCTTACACCACCAGGGCAAAGATGATTGTAAGAGCGTTATGGGACAAGGACCAGGGCTGGGACGACCCCATACCCGAACACCTTGCATCCACATGGAGAGAGTGGGAGACGGAACTCAGCTCACTCCCAGGTGTCAACATACGCCGCAGCTACTTCCCACCCACAGTGAGGCCGGAGACGTGCCAGATGGACCTGCACGTCTTCAGCGACGCCTCCGAAGTAGCCTACGGTTCGGTGGCCTACTTGCGTGCCCGAGAGGAGGGAGGAGAAATACATACTGCTTTCATCCTGGCTCGCTCAAGAATAGCCCCACGAAAGCAACAATCTATCCCGCGTCTAGAGCTCTGCGCAGCCCTAGCAGGAGCGCAACTCGCCACGTTAATCCAACGTGAACTCACCATTCCGGTGCAAAGAATAATCTTGTGGTCAGACTCCACGACAGTACTCACATGGATCCGGTCTGATTCGTGCAGATACAAGGTCTTCGTGGGAGTCAGAGTCACAGAGATTCAAGATTTAACAGAAGTAGCAAGCTGGAGGTATGTGGACACAAAACACAACCCAGCTGACGTCATCACCCGGGGAATGTCCCTGGATGACCTCACCCGTCACAACCTATACAGTGACGGGCCAGAGTTCCTCAAGCTCCCGGAAGAAGAGTGGCCTACACCCACCCCACGGGAAGCGAGTAAAGAGGAGGCCGAAAACAAGAAATCTATGTTCTGTGGATTGAACACACTCGTCTCCACAGACCCCGACATAGACGATTGCCTCACCCTAGAGAGTGCGCAGCTAAAGACATTCCTGTGGCACCACCCAGAGGTTCAGCTCACTACTGACATTACAGCAGCTGACTACGAAGAAGCAGAACTTCTTCTACTACAACGAGCCCAGAGAGACTCGTTCCCCGATGAGCTAGACTGTCTACAGGGAGCAAAGCCCGTCCCATCAGACAGCAGACTGCTCCACCTAGCCCCCGAGAGCGACGCCCATGGTCTCATCAGAGTGGGTGGTCGTCTGCGGAGAGCTCCAGACTTACCGGATGACGTCAAGTACCCGATAGTCTTAAACAGCCGACACAAGGTCACAGAGCTGATCATAAAGAAATACGACGAGGATGTGCATCACGCCGGGGCAGAGAGAGTCTTCGCGGAGATCAGACGTCGTTATTGGATACTGCAAGGGAGAGAAGCAGTGCGGCGCTTCCAGCGAACCTGTCTAAACTGTCGTAAGTGGCGAGCGCAGCCCAGTATACCCCGGATGGCTGACCTACCTCCCTGTCGCCTCCGACTCTGCGACAAGCCTTTTCACTCCACCGGTATGGACTGTTTCGGCCCGCTGTATATAAAGAAAGGAAGAGGAACCGAGAAGCGGTGGGGTATTGTATTCAAATGCATGACCACCCGAGCGATGCATATAGAACTCCTTCCAACCATGAGCACAGACTCATTCCTTATGGCCTTCCGAAGATTCACATCGCGGAAAGGCAAACCGTCTATATTATTGTCTGATCACGGGACAAACTTCAAAGGCGGAGAAAGAGAGCTGAGAGAGAGCTTCCAAGCTATGGGCCCAGAACTTAAGACCCACCTCGCTCCATCCCAGATTGACTTCCAGTTTAATCCCCCGAACGCACCTCACTTCGGTGGAACTTGGGAACGAGAAGTACGTTCAATAAAGACAGCCCTGTACGCCGTGCTTGGGGCCCAGACCGTGGCGGAAGAAGTCCTAATGACAGTCCTCACGGAGATCGAGGGAGTATTGAACTCAAAGCCCCTCGGTTACGTCTCAAGTGATGTAGCAGATGTCGACCCAGTCACCCCCAACACACTCTTGATGGGGCGGCTGGACCCCGCGCTACCACAGACAATGTACAGGCCTGAAGAAGCGAACGGCCGAAGAATGTGGAGGTACAGTCAAGTATTGGCTGACAAGTTTTGGAACAGCTTCCTACTCCACTAACTACCGTCTCTACAGACCCGCCAGAAATGGGTGAAAGAGAGAGACAATTTGACAGAAGGAACAGTCGTCATGATTATCGACCAGTCACTACCCCGAGCTATGTGGCCGGCTGGCCGCGTAAGCAAAGTGATCACCGGTGCCGACGGAAAGGTCCGAGCAGCCGAAGTGCTCGTCCAAGGACGGATCTACACCCGACCCGTGGCGAGGCTAATAGAACTGCCAAGGCTCCCCGATACTATCGATGACGACCATGACCCCATGACTTTGTGAACTGCCCGACCCCTCACAACAGACATTGAGTAGTGGACAGTGCGGTTAATCTGTCTCTGCTTAGCTAATTAGGTGGGACTAATTAGGAGGCGGCTGTTACAAAGGATCAGATTAAACCGAATATATATATTTATTGATTGATATATATTGCATAGTATTTGTATATCGTTTGATATCCCTTGTATATTCCTTGTACATATACACGGAATGTCCCTTTAGCCTAGTACAGACCATAATATTTCATTCTCCTATTGGACAGCGGTCCACAGGCGCCAGGGTCTTACCCCCGGAGTCAGGTTCAAAGTCACCGTCAAGACATGTCTGTGCATGCCCGGCCTTGCCCAGGACTACGAGACAGAAATGAGGTTGGCACTAGTTTGTTCGCCGTGCATATAAATATGGCGCAGGTGAATACAGAAGCACTTAGTTCGAGTTACCCAATAAGTTGAAGCCTCACCCACGATACAACGTGCGGTGAAGTATGGCCTGTTTGGCCCCAAATAGAGCATTGAGACCGCGTGCGAATTAATAGCTGAATTGTCAGAGTTTGGCGCTATACCGTCGAGTGCGACATATTTCTATTAAGTCAGTAATAGTCTATTTGTGTATAGTGTATCGTGCGGCTAAAGTTCTACAGTGACCAGCATCACCAACGCTTCCTCGTATCAGCTAGAGTGCTTATCCAGGCTGGGCTGCTTTCATGGCGCTTTCACCCGAGGAGACCTAGACGAGAACCGTGTGGACATGTACACTGGATTAATCTACCCGACGACTACATAGCCCTTTGCGGCTGGATTATATTTGTTTTGGTCCTGTGATTTATGGAGCGGAGAATCGCCGACGCCTACATGTGTGGGATTTACCCTGTGAGGAGCCAGGTCGAGTCGGCGCCTCAGAGAGCCTGAGGCCGGCTAGCTTTCTTCACTGTGGAGCTACAGTCTACGGAGAACAGCTGTATTCGTCTGTGGATCAAGAGACTATTGCACCGTCTCCTGTACTTGGAGTCTCCTTAGTCATCGTTGACCAGACTCTCTACTACCGACAGATCCTCTACCCCTGCTGGCTTACAACCGGGGGGACCCTTCCAGTATCTCCCGCTATATATTACTAGTGTACCATAATTCCCTAAAATTCAGGTTGTATAATTACCTCCTGCGTAACCAGAGAATGGACATTCATTATTGATTTGCCTACGCATATTCCTTTGCCTTATAAGCGCATCCAAAGTATAATAGAGAAGTATATTATGTACCTTTTGCTGCAATAAATACTTGATTATACCTTTGTGTGGAACCGATTCAATGTGGGAAGTGTTCATCATATTTATATATCATGTACTGTATGGCCAGTAATTAAAGTACATAAAGCGGTAGTGGTTTAATGATACCATACTTATCAATACAGTCAGGGAATTGTACCCCTCAGTTACAGCTACTATGAATGCCAATCAATATCCAAGGTCCCTCCCTAGCTTCCTGTTTTTACAGGAAACACATAAATAATGTGGAATCAAATAGCATTCTGCTCGCCGTTTCATGGTGACTTTAAGTGTAATTCATGCATTCATATCTAGCCGGTTAGACTACTGTAATGCACTTTTCACAGGTCTCCCTAAGAAAACCACAGAGAGACTTCAGCTAATCCAAAACTCTGCAGCCCGACTGCTAACTAGAACCAAAAGGAGAGAGCACATTAGTCCAGTCTTAGCTGCTTTACACTGGCTTCCTGTAACATTTAGAATTGACTTTAAGGTCCTTCTCCTTACATACAAAGCTCTAAATGGACAGGGACCTAGCTACATCGCCAACACTCTAATAAATTACACACCAGCAAGAACACTGCGATCATCAGCTGCTGGACTACTAGAGGCTCCCAGAAGCAGTCAAAAGAGGATCGGTAATGCAGCCTTTATCAACTATGCCCCAAAACTATGGAACAAACTACCCCAAAACATCAGGGAAGCCAACTCGCTAAACATCTTTAAAAGACAGCTTAAAACCTATCTCTTTGCTCAGGCATTTCACTGATAGATATCTGCTACCACCTAGTGGCAAGAGGAAACATCAGGGATATCCTGACACAACTTGTACTTACCTGCACTATTCTTACCCTGCCTACTCTTATACACTGCCTATCAAATTCATGTGTCGGTTATTGCACTTTTTACTTCTTACTGATGACTATTTTTAAACTGAATCATTTTAAACTATTTTTATTATTAGCTAGATCCAAATGTGAAACACTGTGATTATTTGTATTACTGAATAGAGAGCCTATTAGGATGCTAGATCCTAATGTGAAACACTGTGATTATTTGTATTACTGAATAGAGAGCCTATTATGATGCTAGATCCTAATGTGAAACACTGTGATTTACCATACCTTGCTATTAGGGATGCTCGATATTGGCTTTTTTACCGATACCGATATTCCCATATTGTCCAACTCTTAATTTCCGATACCGATATCAACCGATATCAACCGATACCGATATATGCAGGGTTTCCCCGTCCAAAAAACTGAATAATTTCAGGTAACTAATAATTTCACTGGATATATATAGATACCGATATTTTCCGATATCACATTTTACTGCCGATATCGGACATCCCTACTTGCTATGCTCGCTCATGCCTGTATTTTTTATGTCCGTTCTATTTTATAATTTTTAGACTATTTTTAAACTGAATCATTTTAAACAATTTTTATTATTTGTGTTACTGAAAACTGTAAGCGGAGAGCCTATTGGGATGCTAGATCCTAATGTGAAACACTGTGATTTGCCATACCTTGCTACCTGTCTATTTTTTTATGCCCGCTTATGCCTGTATTTTTTACTGTTGTGAAGCACTTTGAACTGCAACCTCTGTATGAAAAGTGCTATACAAATAAAGTTATTATTATTATTATTATCACTAACCCACCGATATCCCCCAGGCTTCAGAGCGGGGAGACGGGTTGAGTGTGGGGGTCACTAACCCACCGATATCCCCCAGGCTTCAGAGCGGGGAGACGGGTTGAGTGTGGGGGTCACTAACCCACCGATATCCCCCAGGCTTCAGAGCGGGGAGACGGGTTGAGTGTGGGGGTCACTAACCCACCGATATCCCCCAGGCTTCAGAGCGGGGAGACGGGTTGAGTGTGGGGGTCACTAACCCACCGATATCCCCCAGGCTTCAGAGCGGGGGAGACGGGTTGAGTGTGGGGGTCACTAACCCACCGATATCCCCCAGGCTTCAGAGCGGGGAGACGGGTTGAGTGTGGGGGTCACTAACCCACCGATATCCCCCAGGCTTGAGAGCGGGGAGACGGGTTGAGTGTGGGGGTCACTAACCACCGATATCCCCCGGGCTTCAGAGCGGGGAGACTGAGGGGCTGAGTGTGTGAGGCAGAGAGAGAGAGCAGACCCTCGCACAGTCCTCTCTCACGTGCGATGGCAATTACACATGAGGTCATTCGATTAAAGGCTGCCCCGCACCTACGGTGTGTCGCGGAAAATAAATGATGGCTAATTAAACGAATCAACCCTCGACCCGATGGTAACCGGTAGGGCAACTGAGACACAGTGGTGTGCAGAGGAGAGAGAGAGAGAGAGAGAGAGAGAGAGAGAGAGAGAGAGAGAGAGAGAGAGAGAGAGAGAGAGAGAGGAGAGAGAGAGAGAGAGAGAGAGAGAGAGCGAGAGAGAGAGAGAGAGAGAGAGAGAGAGAGAGAGAGAGAGAGAGATGGGGGGGGAGGAGGAGAGAGATAGAGAGAGGGGGGGCTGGGGGGGAGAGAGAGAGATAGAGAGAGTGGGGAGACAGAGATTATAGAGAGTGGGAAGAGAGAGATAGAGAGTGGGGAGAGACAGAGATATAGAGAGAGAGTGGGGAGAGAGAGAGAGTGGGGAGAGAGAGAGAGAGAGAGAGTGGGAGAGAGATAGAGGGAGAGGGGAGAGAGAGAGAGGGGGGGGAGGAGAGATAGAGAGGGGAGAGAGGGAGTGAGAGTGGGGGGAGAGAGATAGAGAGTGGGGAGAGAGATAGAGAGAGAGAGGGGGGAAGGAGGGAGAGAGAGGGGGAGAGGATAGAGAGGAGAGGGGGGGAGATAGATAGAGGGGGAGAGGGGGAGAGAGAGAAAGAGGGGGAGAGGAGGGGGGAGAGGGAGGAGAGAGGGGGGAGAGGAGAGAAGCGAGGGGGAGAGAGAGAGGGAGGAGAAAGGAAGAAAGAGAGAGAGAGAGAGAGAGGGAGAGAGATAGATAGAGGGGGGAGAGAGAGAGAGGGGAGGGGGAGAGA
>NC_140184.1:6378137-6398602 GCF_963971535.1 Notolepis coatsorum | reverse complement strand
CATGTGTATTGAATGGGGGGGGGGAAAGGGAGACCAAATCCTGCATGTGTATTGAATGGGGGGGGGGGAAAGGGAGACCAAATCCTGCATGTGTATTGCACGGGGGAAAGGGAGACCAAATCCTGCATGTGTATTGAATGGGGGGGGGGGGGGGGGGGGGGAAGGGAGACCAAATCCTGCATGTGTATTGAATGGGGGGGGAAAGGGAGACCAAATCCTGCATGTGTATTGAATGGGGGGGGGGAAAGGGAGACCAAATCCTGCATGTGTATTGCACGGGGGGAAAGGGAGACCAAATCCTGCATGTGTATTGAATGGGGAGGGGGGAAGGGAGACCAAATCCTGCATGTGTAATGAATGGGGGGGGAAAAGGGAGACCAAATCCTGCATGTGTATTGAATGGGGGGGGGGAAAGGGAGACCAAATCCTGCATGTGTATTGATGGGGGGGGGGGAAAGGGAGACCAAATCCTGCATGTGTATTGCACAGGGGTGTATTGCATGTGTATTGCAGGGGTGGGTGGGTGGGGACCCATTAACCTCAATTGAGGAGCCCCCCCCCCCCCTCATCAATATGCACCAGGTGTCCTCCGGTTAATAAATAAACTCCCCTGCTTCACGCCGCCGTCGAGGCCGGGAGACGCATTTCAAATCAAGAAGGACGAGACGCGACGAGAGCCGCGTGTGGAAATCAGCCCCCTGAGTGACAATCGAGTTCCGTCGGCGGAAGAAAAGGGGGAAGATAAACAACAAGCGTGACACCGGGTTATCATAGTCAATTAAGCAGCCATCGCCGAAGATAGATGATGCACATCTTTTTGTCATCGGAGGCGCAGAGGAGAGGAGAGCGCGGGCGAGAGAGGCGTCATCTCGCGTGGACCGGCCACCGTTAACTCCTACGGCAAGCATGATTCACACACTGTGTTCAAACAGCAGCAGCTGTGTGTGTGTGTGTGTGTGTGTGTGTGTGTGTGGGTGTATCAAGGGTTGGCGTAATAGGGGCTTAAACACTCTGGCGCCAACAGACTGTTATGAGACAACACAAAAAATGTACAGGATTACCGATGTACCATTAGAGCATTGTTGTGGCGTTCAGGATCTGTAAAGGAACACTCCTCTCCACGCAGAGCGAGCTGCAGTCCATAAAGAATGGCTGAGATGTCCCCCCCCCCACCCCCCACACACACACACAGTGGATTAGTTGGGGCGTGTCATTAGATGGTATTCAGTTCTGCTAAGCAGACCGTGATGTGGGGCTGGAAATATTTTTTCAGGGGCGTTCCTGCCAAATCTCCTCCTGCTTTGCCCGACGTGCCCTCATGACCCGGCTAATGCCGCAGTTGGCATCCCGGCGTTGGCTGCACCCGCCCCGCCATTACGGCTCACGATGCTCCCCCCCCGTATGGCTGCACCCGCCCGCCATTACGGCTCACGATGCTCCCCCCGTATGGCGCAACCGCCCCGCCATTACGGCTCACGATGCCCCCCCCGTATGGCTGCACCCGCCCCGCCATTACGGCTCACGATGCCCCCCCCGTATGGCTGCACCCGCCCCGCCATTACGGCTCACGATGCTCCCCCCCCGTATGGCTGCACCCGCCCGCCATTACGGCTCACGATGCTCCCCCCCCGTATGGCTGCACCCGCCCGCCATTACGGCTCACGATGCCCCCGTATGGCTACACCCGCCCGCCATTACGGCTCACGATGCTCCCCCCCCCGTATGGCTGCACCCGCCCGCCATTACGGCTCACGATGCCCCCCCGTATGGCTGCACCCGCCCGCCATTACGGCTCACGATGCTCCCCCCCCCGTATGGCTGACCCGCCCGCCATTACGGCTCACGATGCCCCCGTATGGCTGCACCCGCCCGCCATTACGGCTCACGATGCTCCCCCCCGTATGGCTGCACCCGCCTGCCATTACGGCTCACGATGCCCCCCCGTATGGCTGCACCCGCCCGCCATTACGGCTCACGATGCCCCCCCGTAAGCTGCACCCGCCTGCCATTACGGCTCACGATGCCCCCGTATGGCAGACAAGGCCCCCCCCCCCCGCCGTGGGAGCTTATTCGTTTTATATTAACGCACACAATGAAATAAAGGGCTCAACTGAATTAATCAGTTTGAAGACATTAATCAGAGATTAATGGAAGTCCTGACCTCTGCACCGCACTGCTGTCCGTGTTGTTTGTCTCCCTGTCTCTCTGTGTTTTGGGGCTCAGTGTTGGGTCTGGTCGCCTCAGAGCCACGCCTGTCCGAGCTCCGGGAGGTCGTCAAAGAGAAGCTGTTCTATTCTCGCTCCTCGCTCCACAATGGTGCAATGGACAGCCGAAACCCAACCAATCATCCAATCACCAATCAATATCTGAAATGAAGGGGGGGGGGGGGGGGAAACAACAACAACCTTCTTACTGTCTTCTAATATCATGCACTCTTCTTAATATACTAATATGGCTCTACTACTATGCACTCAAGTTTCAACACTTTGATGAACAGTGTTAGAGTTGTACCCGTCCCGCAGAACTTGTATGTCACTTTGGATAGAACTGTTCAGCTAACTGACTAAATGTAAATTTAAATGGACCCCAGGTCACTGTTCCTATTGATAAAGTTGGAAATATCGCCCTCTGTACACACCAATACGATTTAATTTCCATCGAAGCAACAGACGATAAGCAGTTTGACTTATGTCTCATAAGTTCATAGGTGATATGCGTGATGACTATCTCAGTGTAATCTGACTCTATAATTAGAGACACCGGGTTGGCTATATAGACTGCTAATCATCTACCATGGCAACGTCATCACAAACACAATGTCACTCACACCACCCACTTTTCATTATTGTTTAATGTGGGGTGTTGTTAGAGAGATACTACTAACTATCCGGTTGTCAAGGATTTTGATTGTCAATAAGTATGTCCTTGATTAGACAATAATACAGCAGGACAATGGTACAGAATAACTGTAATTAGTGCAATTTTCTAAATTGCACACAACTAATCAATGAGGCGCTTACAGCATGGAGGCAAAAAAAAAAAAAAAGACAAAGAGAAGAGGATAAATCAGGGTAGGAGATAAATTATAGACCATTAGACAAATGGAGTTTTGTCTCTGTAGAGATGTTAAGAACCAATCAAGGTACTAATCGTCCTCAGCCAATCAGCCCATCCAGTTGTTGTGATAATACATTGTTACCAAGGTAGTGGGTCAATTAACTTCCTTTTCAGTCAATTCAAGAAGCTGGGTTTCTTCAAGAGTCAGGCATGGGGTGGACAGTCACATCAAATCTAGTCTTTGCAGGAAGAGGAATAAATAATTGAGAAACAACCGAGACCGTCTTCATCATAAGTATATGATGGAAATGTTTACATTATGTTTTGACTTGATTAGATTTAAAGTAACTTGAAACCAGCGTGTCTGTCCTGATCTTCAAGCTCCAATCGCTGAGCATTATTGTGAGGCGCTTACTGTCGTCCATATTATACATTTATAAAGGAATAATCACTTCTCTATATAATGTATTCTAATGTAAAAGAATAGTTTTTTGTATCCTCATTTTGCGAAAACCTTGCGATGTAAATTGAAATCATCAAGAGGGAAAGATGAGGTCATGAAAAGTGTCAATCTGCCTGGCTCAACTGTAGGCCTACTTGTGCCAGATGAGCTCCATATTACAATAATACCCCTGGTGGAGCAATTAAAACCATATAAACACTGCATGCAGAGTGCTGGCACTGGGGCGAGCCACACAGAGAGAGAGAGAGAGAGACACCCCCCACACACAGAGAGAGAGAGAGACCCCCCCCACACACAGAGAGAGACCCCCCACACAGAGAGAGAGAGAGAGAGAGAGAGAGAGAGAGAGAGAGAGACACCCCCCACACACAGAGAGAGAGAGACCCCCCCACACAGAGAGAGAGAGAGAGAAAGAGAGAGAGAGACACCTCCCCCTTCTCTGGGTCTCTGCACACTTCAAATGGGTTGATGTGTTGCTCAGGATGTGGCAGCAGCCTTCACCGTGTTGTGCCCCACATCCATCAGCGGCAGGTGAAGGCTAACCTGACAAACACCCAATATCACCGGCAACGGCCCGGACGAGGGGCATTAATACAGCTAGCAATCTGCTGCAGCTGTCGAGGTGGAGGTTAATACAGCTACAATCTGCTGCAGCTATATAAAGGTGGAGGTGTGAGTTAATACAGCTAGTAATCTGCTGCTATAAAGGTGGAGGTGTGAGTTAATACAGCTACAATCTGCTGCAGCTGTATAAAGGTGGAGGTGTGAGTTAATACAGCTAGTAATCTGCTGCAGCTATAAAGGTGGACGTGTGAGTTAATACAGCTAGTAATCTGCTGCTATAAAGGTGGAAGTGTGAGTTAATACAGCTAGTAATCTGCAGCTATAAAGGTGGAGGTGTGAGTTAATACAGCTAGTAATCTGCTGCAGCTATAAAGGTGGACGTGTGAGTTAATACAGCTAGTAATCTGCAGCTATAAAGGTGGAGGTGTGAGTTAATACAGGTAGTAATCTGCTGCTATAAAGGTGGAGGTGTGAGTTAATACAGCTAGTAATCTGCAGCTATAAAGGTGGACGTGTGAGTTAATACAGCTAGTAATCTGCAGCTATAAAGGTGGAAGTGTGAGTTAATACAGCTACAATCTGCTGCAGCTATATAAAGGTGGAGGTGTGAGTTAATACAGCTAGTAATCTGCAGCTATAAAGGTGGACGTGTGAGTTAATACAGCTAGTAATCTGCAGCTATAAAGGTGGAAGTGTGAGTTAATACAGCTAGTAATCTGCAGCTATAAAGGTGGACGTGTGAGTTAATACAGCTAGTAATCTGCTGCAGCTATAAAGGTGGAAGTGTGAGTTAATACAGCTAGTAATCTGCTGCAGCTATAAAGGTGGAGGTGTGAGTTAATACAGCTAGTAATCTGCTGCTGCTATAAAGGTGGAGGTGTGAGTTAATACAGCTAGTAATCTGCAGCTATAAAGGTGGAGGTGTGAGTTAATGCAGCTAGTAATCTGCAGCTATAAAGGTGGAGGTGTGAGTTAATACAGCTAGTAATCTGCTGCAGCTATAAAGGTGGAGGTGTGAGTTAATACAGCTAGTAATCTGCAGCTATAAAGGTGGAGGTGTGAGTTAATACAGCTAGTAATCTGCAGCTATAAAGGTGGAGGTGTGAGTTAATACAGCTAGTAATCTGCAGCTATAAAGGTGGAGGTGTGAGTTAATACAGCTAGTAATCTGCTGCTATAAAGGTGGAGGTGTGAGTTAATACAGCTAGTAATCTGCTGCAGCTATAAAGGTGGAGGTGTGAGTTAATACAGCTAGTAATCTGCTGCTATAAAGGTGGAGGTGTGAGTTAATACAGCTAGTAATCTGCTGCAGCTATAAAGGTGGAAATGTGAGTTAATACAGCTAGTAATCTGCTGCTATAAAGGTGGAAGTGTGAGTTAATACAGCTAGTAATCTGCTGCTATAAAGGTGGAAATGTGAGTTAATACAGCTAGTAATCTGCTGCTATAAAGGTGGAGGTGTGAGTTAATACAGCTAGTAATCTGCTGCTATAAAGGTGGAAATGTGAGTTAATACAGCTAGTAATCTGCAGCTATAAAGGTGGAGGTGTGAGTTAATACAGCTAGTAATCTGCTGCAGCTATAAAGGTGGAGGTGTGAGTTAATACAGCTAGTAATCTGCTGCTATAAAGGTGGAGGTGTGAGTTAATACAGCTAGTAATCTGCTGCTATAAAGGTGGAGGTGTGAGTTAATACAGCTAGTAATCTGCTGCTATAAAGGTGGAGGTGTGAGTTAATACAGCTAGTAATCTGCTGCTGCTATAAAGGTGGAAGTGTGAGTTAATACAGCTAGTAATCTGCAGCTATAAAGGTGGAGGTGTGAGTTAATACAGCTAGTAATCTGCTGCTATAAAGGTGGAGGTGTGAGTTAATACAGCTAGTAATCTGCTGCTATAAAGGTGGAAGTGTGAGTTAATACAGCTAGTAATCTGCTGCTATAAAGGTGGAGGTGTGAGTTAATACAGCTAGTAATCTGCTGCAGCTATAAAGGTGGAGGTGTGAGTTAATACAGCTAGTAATCTGCAGCTATATAAAGGTGGAGGTGTGAGTTAATACAGCTAGTAATCTGCTGCTATAAAGGTGGAGGTGTGAGTTAATACAGCTAGTAATCTGCAGCTATATAAAGGTGGAGGTGTGAGTTAATACAGCTAGTAATCTGCAGCTATAAAGGTGGAGGTGTGAGTTAATACAGCTAGTAATCTGCTGCTGCTATAAAGGTGGAGGTGTGAGTTAATACAGCTAGTAATCTGCTGCTGCTATAAAGGTGGAGGTGTGAGTTAATACAGCTAGTAATCTGCAGCTATAAAGGTGGAGGTGTGAGTTAATACAGCTAGTAATCTGCTGCAGCTATAAAGGTGGAGGTGTGAGTTAATACAGCTAGTGATCTGCTGCTATAAAGGTGGAGGTGTGAGTTAATACAGCTAGTAATCTGCAGTTATAAAGGTGGAGGTGTGAGTTAATACAGCTAGTAATCTGCTGCTATAAAGGTGGAAGTGTGAGTTAATACAGCTAGTAATCTGCTGCAGCTATAAAGGTGGAAGTGTGAGTTAATACAGCTAGTAATCTGCAGCTATAAAGGTGGAGGTGTGAGTTAATACAGCTAGTAATCTGCTGCTATAAAGGTGGAAGTGTGAGTTAATACAGCTAGTAATCTGCTGCTATAAAGGTGGAGGTGTGAGTTAATACAGCTAGTAATCTGCTGCTATAAAGGTGGAGGTGTGAGTTAATACAGCTAGTAATCTGCAGCTATAAAGGTGGAGGTGTGAGTTAATACAGCTAGTAATCTGCTGCAGCTATAAAGGTGGAGGTGTGAGTTAATACAGCTAGTAATCTGCTGCAGCTATAAAGGTGGAGGTGTGAGTTAATACAGCTAGTAATCTGCAGCTATAAAGGTGGAGGTGTGAGTTAATACAGCTAGTAATCTGCTGCAGCTATAAAGGTGGAGGTGTGAGTTAATACAGCTAGTAATCTGCAGCTATAAAGGTGGAAGTGTGAGTTAATACAGCTAGTAATCTGCTGCTATAAAGGTGGAAGTGTGAGTTAATACAGCTAGTAATCTGCAGCTATAAAGGTGGAGGTGTGAGTTAATACAGATAGTAATCTGCAGCTATAAAGGTGGAAGTGTGAGTTAATACAGCTAGTAATCTGCAGCTATAAAGGTGGAAGTGTGAGTTAATACAGCTAGTAATCTGCTGCAGCTATAAAGGTGGAAGTGTGAGTTAATACAGCTAGTAATCTGCAGCTATAAAGGTGGAAGTGTGAGTTAATACAGCTAGTAATCTGCTGCTATAAAGGTGGAAGTGTGAGTTAATACAGCTAGTAATCTGCAGCTATAAAGGTGGAGGTGTGAGTTAATACAGCTAGTAATCTGCAGCTATAAAGGTGGAGGTGTGAGTTAATACAGCTAGTAATCTGCTGCAGCTATAAAGGTGGAGGTGTGAGTTAATACAGCTAGTAATCTGCAGCTGCTATAAAGGTGGAAGTGTGAGTTAATACAGCTAGTAATCTGCAGCTATAAAGGTGGAGGTGTGAGTTAATACAGCTAGTAATCTGCAGCTATAAAGGTGGAGGTGTGAGTTAATACAGCTAGTAATCTGCAGCTATAAAGGTGGAGGTGTGAGTTAATACAGCTAGTAATCTGCAGCTATAAAGGTGGAGGTGTGAGTTAATACAGCTAGTAATCTGCAGCTATAAAGGTGGAAGTGTGAGTTAATACAGCTAGTAATCTGCTGCAGCTATAAAGGTGGAGGTGTGAGTTAATACAGCTAGTAATCTGCTGCTATAAAGGTGGAGGTGTGAGTTAATACAGCTAGTAATCTGCTGCTATAAAGGTGGAGGTGTGAGTTAATACAGCTAGTAATCTGCTGCTATAAAGGTGGAGGTGTGAGTTAATACAGCTAGTAATCTGCAGCTATATAAAGGTGGAGGTGTGAGTTAATACAGCTAGTAATCTGCTGCTATAAAGGTGGAGGTGTGAGTTAATACAGATAGTAATCTGCTGCTATAAAGGTGGAAGTGTGAGTTAATACAGCTAGTAATCTGCTGCTATAAAGGTGGAGGTGTGAGTTAATACAGCTAGTAATCTGCTGCTATAAAGGTGGAGGTGTGAGTTAATACAGCTAGTAATCTGCTGCTATAAAGGTGGAGGTGTGAGTTAATACAGCTAGTAATCTGCTGCAGCTATAAAGGTGGAAGTGTGAGTTAATACAGCTAGTAATCTGCTGCAGCTATAAAGGTGGAGGTGTGAGTTAATACAGCTAGTAATCTGCTGCAGCTATAAAGGTGGAGGTGTGAGTTAATACAGCTAGTAATCTGCTGCTATAAAGGTGGAAGTGTGAGTTCTGTATCGTTAGTGGCTTAGCTTGGCATCGCTACTGCACTATCTCGCGTACGTGCACGCGTACTGAATAAACCACAAATGTACCTCTAATACCAGTATTAGTCTGACCACACCCCTCATCAGCTTACCTTCATAAGCAGGTGTGTGGTCACCTGCTCTCCTCCTTCTCGCTTTCACCACAAGGAAGAGGTGCCTCGGTAGATCCCCACACTTGACACCATGATGGAAGAAATTGGATTAGGAACAGCTTGGGAAACAAGGATACGTTGACATCATATCTTTATTTTCTCTCTCACTATTTTCGAGAAAATACGGCGATATTGTCTTCGTACTGGAGTGTCTAGAAGATGATGATCATTCTACAAACCCTCCACCGGTTTTCGTATTGGGAGCACGCCGCTGCATGCTTCTCAACTGCAGTTCCTTGCTGTGTTTGTTGGGGTGAAACCTGTCAGGCCACAGCTGAACTGTCGGACATGCCGCTGTTGTGAGGAGCGGTGCGTTCCAGGTTGGGTGAGTAGTGTTTGCTGGCGGGCTCCACTTGTCTGTTAGTGCTATGGGGGCTACTTGACAAAGTTTATGGAAACCGGCCCCAGGCTAGGGTCCTTTGTTTAGCCGTCTAGGCGACAGAAGGCCTTGGTCTGGCGACCATTATAGTTTTAACTAGTGGGCCGCGACCATTGACACTGGTGATCCCTGTGTGTTCTGGACGAGTGGATTCTCTCTGTCACCGTGTTAAGACCCCATCTTTCATATCCAAATGAGAGTATTCCTTCACGAGGGGATATGTGCATGTAATGTGCGATAGCGGCAGATTCATGTTCAAAGTCAGCTATACAGGCCAGTTGGTACTGTGCTGATTCCGCCGGACGTGTTAATGTCACCGTTGTGAAGCGGTGTTGACGTCTTGTTTTCTCTTTTCTCTTAAAAAGTGAGGAGGGTTCAGAACGGCGGCCTGTCTGGGTGAGTGTTATGTCATTGTTTACATGTTCATAGCTTACGGTTAGCCGGTCGGTGGCCTGGCGCGGGGTAGCTTGGCTTCTCGCGCGCCGCCGGGAGCTCGCTCCTGATCGCGTGCGTCGTAGATCGGCGTCTCGCGAGCGGAAGCAATAGCACCCGAACGGTTGGAGCAGCCGTTAGCTTGATGCTATTCTGTTGAACGTGCTTTGATTTTTAACATGTTTTACACTCTTGACCACGACGTCATCCTTGACAGGGGATGTTCGTCGACCCTGCCTGAGCCTAGACGGGGATTGCGTCAACAAAGAGGACTGTAGCGACTGGTGGAGCGGCGACGCTGCCCGGATCGAACAACACGGGACGGCTGTGTTCTACGGTGGCTTGTGACTGCACTTCGCTGATCTGCGTTCCGGGCAGGTACGGGGTTGGCCAGACCTCATAACACGTCTTCTGGTTTTACCTTGCTAAATGTATTGTGAATAACGGTGTTTTTTCCCAAAACGTGTGTTGTTGCAATGCATTTGAGATACGTTGCGGGTTGTGTGTGAGCTGTTTTTGTCACTGGCAGTTAGCTTCTCCGTGCAGGTCGTGATGTATTGATCTGGTTGTTGTGTGAGAAACATCATGGTGTTTATGTGTACCGTGTACTCACTACTAAGGCAACTAACCTATGAAGCTATGCTTGGTGACGAGTGAGTAAAAGAATGTTCTTTCTCAGACTGTAATGACAATGAACAGTGAGTTCACACATTAACAGGTTTTCCTGTTTTAACTGGCCGTATTGAGGGTAAAATAGGAGGATTGTGTTTCCCCCCCCGGTTCCCTGGGGACTTTATCACCTCCTATCAGACATGTTGTGCATTAATTGTGTCTTTTGTGTGGTAGGGATACGATGTAACTCTCAGCTTGATTGCTGAGGTTGTGCTAAATCTGCTGGAGAAACTTATTTCCTAAAGGGAAATTGGTTTGGTTGCTGTCATGTGTGCTTAGCAAGGCCTGTGGTCGGTACTAATCAAGAATGATGTATTCTCTCATTGTGAAAAAAACGGCGTTCCTCTGTTGAGTGTTTTTGCCATTTTTTGTAGGTGATGATGGGTTGTGTGTGTCATGTGACCTACAACTGGGTTGTACTGGCCACAGAAGCACATGTGTATGTTGGACCGGGGTTCTTAGAGCCCTCTCTATTCTGTGTTTTTCCTTAGTAAAAATCAGATAGCAGGTTAGCTCGTGCGCTGTGTGGAGCTGTGAAACGCTTCATAGAGCTGACTATGACTGTGTCATATTCTCTTTTTGTCGTTACGTCGTATCATGGGTGTGGGGTCGTAAAGGGGTGAACTGGTAACCTTTCCTCTCCCCATTGTTCTGTCGGTCAGGGGTACACCCCCTGTCCTTCAAGGTTCCCGTCACGTGGCGGTTCGGCACGTTACGGGGGGGGGGGGGGGGGGGGGGGGAGGGAGTTCCTGGTCCCACGGCCTGGTATATTGGGCGTGTGCACCGCAGGAATTCCCCCGCCATAGAGTACGTCACCGTGCGCGTCTCTGTTGGTAGGACTTCCGTGTGCTGTTCAGGTCCATGTGATGGATCTGTTTTCAGGGGGGGTGGTCAGGGCTCCTCCTCACCAAGCGCCTACTCAGGCCTTCTGTGAGTTCGGACTCCTTCTTCCATGTGAGGAAGCCTCCATCAGAGTACAGAGCCTTCCTCCTCAGATTGTCAAAGTGAGTGGACCCTCTAGAAGGGTCCTTTTCTATTGTATGTATATTCGATTCAATTCGTTTATTGAGTGTGTATGGGTTCGGTGCCTCTTCCCCGGAGGCCCTAAAACCAGTTTTTTACATGGCTCAAGGTGCAATATATTCTTTTCAATCTGTACAGCTCGCGTGGGAAGTCTCTCTGGGGATCCCCGTCTCTTTCCTATGGGAGGGTGGTGGGATGTAAAAATGTGAACATTTTTTACCCCGGCTGTGTAGACTGGGATACATACTGTTGATGCTTCCTTCTTTCTATTCCAGAAGTGTTGGAGTTAGGGAGTGTCACACCCCTCTTGTCGTTCCCCTGGGCGCCTTGGGGATTCAATGACAGGTCTAAATAGCCTGTTCATTGATGGGGGTGTGTCCCGACGCACGTATGGTGCTAGCTCGCTGTAAACAGGCGATTGACTGGCACGCCTTAGTTGCTTGTGGTTGAAACAGCGTTTTTATAAAGCAACTGAGATGGGGGTTTTTCCTCTTCCGGCGACCACATCCCATGACCTGGGTGGGTTGTCGACGGATTCTCGTTCATGTCTGGGGGATGATGACGGGATGGATCTGAACATATGTAGTGGGGTCTCACGCCCTTGGGGTGGGCCACCAGGCGCGGTTCGTCCCGACGTCTGGGTGGCGCCTTCTTTTCATGTTAAGATCAACACGCATATCTGCCCTTCTCCTGGAGTAGGCATGTCGGCGTGGTTAGGGCACGGGACTGGTTCTGGTCACGCTGGTCCAGATCAGTTGAACCCGTTGTCCGCCGGGGATGCAGATCTGCTGTTCTGGTACCCTGAGGGACTTGGGCTTTTTTCAGGGGGAAAAATGCCAGGTCGGTCTGGGTGTCACAGGGTTAAGCGCTATGGAGACCCTGGTTGGGTATGTTTTTACTCAGCACTGTCGTCATGGCTTACAGCCATGCCATTCTGTACGCGCTCGATCTCGTCGGATCTCGGCCGCTACACAGGTTGGTCCTGGTTAGTACTTGGTTGGGAGACCGCCGGGGAATACCAGGTACGGTGTGCTTAGGGGCTGGTTCTCCATTATTTTTCGCTCCTCTCTCACGCATGGCGAAGAGGGGCCTGTGGGGGTGGTTTTTTGACCTCCTCTGGTGACCCTGTGCTTCCCGTACCGCCAGGCCCGGTCCGAAGTGATGTTTGCGACCCGTAGGCCTGGGTTAACCCTTTTTGGAAACTGAAACACTTGTACTGCGGTATAGCCGGTGTATACCCGCAGGTGTGTTTTGGAGTTTTTTCTTGAGGGGTTATAGGAACAACCACCGCATTGGGTAACACCGAGGTGGTTGATTCCCTGGTGTGTTGGAGCAGTGTCAACTCCCGGGTTCACCGTTTGAGGGTGCCCCTGCACGTTCATGACGTCTGCCAATCGTGTCAGCCTTCTCTGCCTCGACCCCTCTGGGTGGGGGTTGTTAAATGGAGGCTTGGTCATGCAACACCGCCAGCTTACGCTCCTTCCGCCGGGGCGGCTGTGTTCAGCTGTCCCCTCTGGCGCCTGTCTCGTCCGCAGTCTCCAGGCTAGGGTTAACAGCCTGTTGCCTGGTTTTTTTCCCCGGTGCGCTGCCTGCTTCCGTTGGTTAACCTTTTTTGTGTGCTTACGGCCATGCTGACTGCCTATTCTGCAGGGTCAGTGTGCCAGGCGGTGTACTATTGGGGGGACGGGGCCCGCTCGGCTTACGGCCATACCGACCTGAACACGCCCGGTCTCGTCCGATCTCGGAAGCTGGGCAGGTTCTGGCCTGGTTGGTTCCGCCTGGGAATACCAGGTGCAGTAACTGAGGGGCCTTTGTCCGAATACGCTGGCGATGTGGGGGGCGGGGCACTACGTGCCCACCTGGTGGGGTCTTGATGCTGGCATCATGGACTTCTCCGGGCCCCCATTCCAGGGAGTCCAGTCCTTTTGGTGGGTCTGGGTCTTCCTTCGTGCTCCGCTGCTACGGCCTTGCCACGGGGTTGGGTTTGCCCTTGACCCCGTGATTCTGGGGGCAGTAACGAGGTTGTTCCTCCGTTCGTTCCCGGGTGGCATGCGGGTTGTGCGTGTGTGTAGTCGTGGGGTCAAGCCACGGTCTGCTCACCCTGTGCGTTGAGTTGCTTGAGTGCCTCTTCGCACGGTCGGGTCCGTCGCCCTCCCGTGACGTCCCTAATAGGGGGGCTACCCTCCATTAGGGGGGGTCGGGGGGGCTCGGCCCTCCCTGTTCTGATGGTTTTGGGGGGCTGTCAGCGGGGTGTATTTGTCAGCCAAGTGGCTCCGCTTGGCCTCCCTTGTGCAGTAGCGATGCCAAGCTAAGCCACTAACGATACAGAACGTTAGGTTATGACTATAACCAAGTTCTGTTAGTTAGGGGCGATGCTTGGCATCGGACGCCGCTGCAGCCCTTGTCCTCACCTTGTGGTGAAAGCTTGGGAAGGAGGAGAGCAGGTGACCACACACCTGCTTATGAAGGTAAGCTGATGAGGGGTGTGGTCAGACTAATACTGGTATTAGAGGTACATTTGTGGTTTATTCAGTACGCGTGCACGTACGCGAGATAGTGCAGTAGCGATGCCAAGCATCGCCCCTAACTAACAGAACTTGGTTATAGTCATAACCTAACGTTAATACAGCTAGTAATCTGCTGCTGCTATAAAGGTGGAAGTGTGAGTTAATACAGCTAGTAATCTGCTGCAGCTATAAAGGTGGAAGTGTGAGTTAATACAGCTAGTAATCTGCAGCTATAAAGGTGGAGGTGTGAGTTAATACAGCTAGTAATCTGCTGCTATAAAGGTGGAGGTGTGAGTTAATACAGATAGTAATCTGCAGCTATAAAGGTGGAGGTGTGAGTTAATACAGCTAGTAATCTGCTGCTATAAAGGTGGAGGTGTGAGTTAATACAGCTAGTAATCTGCTGCTATAAAGGTGGAGGTGTGAGTTAATACAGCTAGTAATCTGCTGCAGCTATAAAGGTGGAGGTGTGAGTTAATACAGATAGTAATCTGCAGCTATAAAGGTGGAGGTGTGAGTTAATACAGCTAGTAATCTGCTGCTATAAAGGTGGAGGTGTGAGTTAATACAGCTAGTAATCTGCTGCAGCTATAAAGGTGGAGGTGTGAGTTAATACAGCTAGTAATCTGCTGCTATAAAGGTGGAGGTGTGAGTTAATACAGCTAGTAATCTGCTGCAGCTATAAAGGTGGAAGTGTGAGTTAATACAGCTAGTAATCTGCAGCTATAAAGGTGGAAGTGTGAGTTAATACAGCTAGTAATCTGCTGCAGCTATAAAGGTGGAGGTGTGAGTTAATACAGCTAGTAATCTGCAGCTATAAAGGTGGAGGTGTGAGTTAATACAGCTAGTAATCTGCTGCAGCTATAAAGGTGGAGGTGTGAGTTAATACAGCTAGTAATCTGCTGCAGCTATAAAGGTGGAGGTGTGAGTTAATACAGCTAGTAATCTGCTGCAGCGGTGGCAGTGTGAGTTAATGAATGTTGGAATGGATGAGTTAATGCTACATTGAGTCCACATTGAGCACATACTGTAACTATAAAAGTGAGTTTCCTTACACTGAAACAGTTAATCAACTGCAGTCTTAGCTGTTTCCAAGCAAATCTATTATTTTACCAAAACATATTGAATAAATATGATATACGTACAGGCGTAGGAGTGTGGTGTTTAGTAGGCTGTGATGTACAGACGTAGAAACAGCTCTGGTAGGAGTGTGAGAGCTTTTTATCAGGTTGTGACACACAGGCATATAGAGACAGCTCTGAGAAGGCGTTTGGTGTTTAGGAGGCTGTGATGTACAGACGTAGAAACAGCTCTGAGTAGGAGTGTGTCAAATTATAAGAGGATGGGTCATCATACCCCTTGCAAAAAATCTGGTTATTTAGATGTTATTTGTACCAGTTTTACCATGGTACAAATAAATACTTGACCATGGTAAACGTTATACAGTATATTGGCATGGTACCACCAGTCATAAAACGACACCTCTGGATCAAAGCCTTGTTTATGTAAAAGGCAGCTACTATATTACTGCTGAAGAAGCTAAATCTGGATTTGTGATATAATTTTTTTTTTTTAATAAATTTATTAAATGTACATAACATTTTTGGCCTATACTATAGCAACAGACAAGTGCAGCAGTAGAATGAGCTCAAACTCTAGTATCATCAGCATACAGTAGCAATGAGCCAAAATGTCTCCTCTGATCTAGTATCATCAGCATACAGTAGCAATGAGCCAAAATGTCTCCTCTAATCTAGGGAATCCCTGAGCCATGTAATCACACCTGAAAGCAGTCGGAGATCTTGACACTTTCACTTTCACCCTAATCCCCCTAATGGCAGTTTAGCATCTCTAGAGTATAGCTAGTAATATCATAGAGTTCCTTTTCATTTGAAGCTCTGTGTACATTAGAGCTTCCTTGGAGCCATCTGCCCAGCACATGACGCCAAGAGATCAGAGGTGGTCACGATTTAAAAAAGGAACTTTTCATCATTTCATAATCATTTTCACTAGGACTGTCATACCCTACACGTGTCTTCATGTACATCTCCTCAAACACCTTCAAAAGAAGGCCTGGTGGTGGAGACTTGTTTGAAGGCTCCTACCTTAACACTTTGGATGCCAGCGACGCGTTTTGTCGTTAGTTCATGCCGACCTTTGAATGCCACCAACGCTATATAGCGTTTGTTTGTCGTATTTTATTTTATTGGCGATTTGAATTCATATTTCATCAATCGAGCCTCAGGTTAGTGTTGCAGACTCTCTCTGAGCTCAATTGGGAAGATACCGCCCCCTATCGTCTCTCCCTGTGTAACTGCACCCCATTAGCTTAGACTGATGGGGGGGGGGGCAGCCTCCTCATGTTACTTTTCCGTCAAGCCAACTGAAGAGACCAAGTGATCGCCGGCCCGGAAAATGCGTGGAATATATATTTACAGTACCCAATGCGGAATCAATAAACACGATCGATATTTGGAATGGCGATCAGGAATTGGAATAAGCTTTTTGGAGAACATCTGATCTGAGGTAAGGAATCTATTTTACCAGTCTTGGGATAATCAGAGCTTTTTTCACAGATATATCAACGTGTTCCATATGTGTGTGTGTGTGTGTGTGCCGCTGATCAGGAAATGAGAGAATCGATATTTCAGCCCGCTTCTATAGCGTGCATAAGTACACATATACTATCGATAATCTAGCGTTTATTTGAAAACTATTCATAAATAGGCCGAAAAATTACAATGTTTTTGTGTATTACAGAATATTCCAGTAAAGGTTGATTATCACAGAATCTATATATTTTCCTGAAAAACTAGGGCTTTTCAAAATGCTATAAAACGGAAATTAACCGATTAAAAAACAATCCGTTTCGACAATGTTGACTGCAAACAAGTCATTGATAAACGACGGGCAGATTAGACACATAGCCATAATTTAAGACAGAGATTATGCGTTCACAACGCTATCATTGAAGTGGGTGGTGGCATTTAACCACGTTTTACCATGTTCACCAGTGGTAATCAAAGTGTTAATAGACAAAATGTTGGTATATATACATTAAAGGCCTGATCGCTACAGTAGCTGTACCTCCGGCTTGGTCAGACGTTCCCACAAACACAAACGGCAGCGTTCAGGCTACTGTTCAGCGGGGGAAGATGGTGTGAACCTCTGTACGTGTTACGCTCTCCTGGTGAAACCATGTGGCTGGCGACTCCACATGTAACAAATTTTGTTCGAATCCCGTGCCCATCAAACGAAGCTTCGAAGTATTTAAGACAGCCCTAGTCTACACCATCCCCAGACCGACAGTAGGGCAGCATGTGGTAGTCTACACCCTCCCCAGACCAAAAGTAGGGCAGCATGTGGTAGTCTACACCCTCCCCAGACTGACAGTAGGGAAGCATATGGTAGTCTACACCCTCCCCAGACAGACAGTAGGGCAGCATGTGGTAGTCTACACCCTCCCCAGACCGACATTAGAGCAGCATGTGGTAGTCTACACCCTCCCCAGACCGACAGTAGGGCAGCATGTGGTAGTCTACACCCTCCCCAGACTGACAGTAGGGCAGCATGTGGTAGGCTACACCCTCCCCAGACCGACATTAGAGCAGCATGTGGTAGTCTACACCCTCCCCAGACCGACAGTAGGGCAGCATGTGGTAGTCTACACCCTCCCCAGACCGACAGTAGGGCAGCATGTGGTAGTCTACACCCTCCCCAGACCAACAGTAGGGCAGCATGTGGTAGTCTACACCCTCCCCAGACCGACAGTAGGGCAGCATGTGGTAGTCTACACCCTCCCCAGACCGACAGTAGGGCAGCATGTGGTAGTCTACACGCTCCCCAGACCGACAGTAGGGCAGCATGTGGTAGTCTACACCCTCCCCAGACCGACAGTAGGGCAGCATGTGGTAGTCTACACCCTCCCCAGACCGACAGTAGGGCAGCATGTGGTAGTCTACACCCTCCCCAGACCGACAGTAGGGCAGCATGTGGTAGTCTACACGCTCCCCAGACCGACAGTAGGGCAGCATGTGGTAGTCTACACCCTCCCTAGACCGAGAGTAGGGCAGCATGTGGTAGTCTACACCCTCCCCAGACTGACAGTAGGGCAGCATGTGGTAGTCTACACGCTCCCCAGACCGACAGTAGGGCAGCATGTGGTAGTCTACACCCTCCCCAGACCGACAGTAGGGCAGCATGTGGTAGTCTACACCCTCCCCAGACCGACAGTAGGGCAGCATGTGGTAGTCTACACCCTCCCTAGACCGAGAGTAGGGCAGCATGTGGTAGTCTACACCCTCCCCAGACCGACAGTAGGGCAGCATGTGGTAGTCTACACCCTCCCCAGACCGACAGTAGGGCAGCATGTGATAGTGTACACCCTCCCCAGACCGACAGTAGGGCAGCATGTGGTAGTCTACACCCTCCCCAGACCGACAGTAGGGCAGCATGTGGTAGTCTACACCTTCCCTAGACCGAGAGTAGGGCAGCGCAAGAACCAGGACCGTGACACACACAGGGAATTGGCACAATAGATAATAGGAAAATGGGAGAAAAAGCAAGTATATTTATAAAAAATAAAAAAAATTATAAAAATAGATATGAGCCTTTACACTGCAGTGCATCTACATGCCCATATGCGCTCACCACCCCCACACGTATAATCCTGAATGTACACAGTAGAACCAGCCAGCATGGCCCCGTCTCCTCCTGCTCATCTGTGGGCTATGTTCATATGATTAGACTGGATTATGGTAATGTGGGGGTCTAGCGGGTGGAGGGGGCGATCCTTGGCTGCTCTCATTTCGGGGAAGAGTTAATTGGTTAGGCTGCTTTGATGTCGTGGTGATGGGAGAAGAGGCGGGGGAGCACTGGCGGTAAAGGCACCGTGTGAATCAAACACATTTTTATTTTTGGCCTCCGCCGACGAGGGATCCGTGTTTGGCTGCGAGTGAAACAGAATGAAACCCGACGCTACCTCGCGCGCAAAAACCCTGTGGACGGGCCGCACGCACCGCTAACGACACACTGCGGGAACGTCACACACGCCGAGTGCATTATTATTATTATTCCTTTTGATCCCCTATTGGCAGAAATAACCGCCGCTCTGTATTTCTTTCTTTATTCTGTATTGCATGTTTCCTATTGCGTTGTGATCTACACAGTGCACCTCGGGAACAGCAGACACAGAGAGAGAGAGAGAGAGAGAGAGAGAGAGAGAGAGAGAGAGAGATAGAGAGAGAGAGACAGACACACACACAGATTGCGTAGCTTGAGAGGAAACCCAGCATCCTCCACGCGCTGCACTCTGCACGTCCTGGACAATGAATGCACTCTTTATGGGAGTGTTATGGGAAGACGTTGTCATGTACAGAGGACATACAAAGGGAAGTTGAATTACCATGAACTCTCCAGACTGTTAAAATAGTACATGGTTCTGTACAAGAGGGTTCCCTTCCCAGACTTTGCAAAATGAAATTCAAGGACTTTCAAGTACTTTTCCAAGCACGATTTTTCATTTTAAAAGGGCATTTAAAGGATACAATTCACTTTATAAATCCGAAAATAAATCGGATCCAATATGTATGGCTTAAAACCAATTCCCGACAATTAGTTACACTTAAATAGCGGGGGGGAGCGGGGGAAATTAACCGGGAACCTTCTGACAAAAAGGTATCGTTAGCTTCGAATAGTGAATTTATCATAGAGATCCACAGATACAAAGCAAATGCTTATGTCAACAACGGCATGGTGCTAAGTAACTTCCTGTCCACTTCTGTTCAAATGGTACGATTTCCTATGGATACACTGGTTATTAACCCTTTCACTTAACCTTCTGTAGTGTGATAGTAAAGGGTTAACCTTCTGTATTGTGGCAGTGAAAGGGTTAACAGTTTGGTAGTGTGGCAGTGAAAGGGTTTTAAGCGTTCAAAGAACTGAAAACGTACAATTTTGTTAAGTAAAAATCTTGCAATTTTATTTGCATATAAAGGCAGCTAAATATATCACAATGAACTGAAAAGAGAACTAACATTTCCGTGAATAGGAAAACAATCGAGAGAAAGAGAGAGAGAGAGAGAGAGAGAGAGAAAGAAAGAGGAACGGAGCACAACAGAGCATTTACAGCGGCAAAGTTGAGACAACTATTGGCAACATTTTTTTTTGTGCTAGCAAGATTGCATTTACACACAGTGCAAAATTAGAAAAAAAGAAAAAAAAAAGAATATAAAAAAAAGCAATAAAAACACAAATACTATCAGATTTACACTTTTAAAAAGGACAACTTAACCATGTTTAGGCAGGCGTGCTGCTGGAAGTCGGAGCAACCGCCACCTGGACTGTGACATGAGCCTCTTCTCTCATCCAAGATGAAATTCTACCCTAACGGGGAGGGGGGCGCGGTCAATACATAAACATTAAAGAAACATTTGAGGAACGTAGATCATACGGGTGCATACACAAAAAAAAAGAAAATCGCACCAGAAGTTTTTTTTTTTCCAACACAACTTGTAGTACAGATGTTTTACAACATGAATATATAATATATATATTTTAACATTTTTTTTTCTTTCAAATTTGATCTGAAATCCAGAAAGAGATGTTGCAGAGTATTTTTAAGGTTATAATTTGATAGCTTTCTGTCCCTGCTTTTTTGTGTGGTGTTATTTTGGCGGGGAAGATAAGGTAATAAATAAGGGCTTTCTCTGAGCTAGCAGAGAGTGGGGGCTCTAGCTGAGAACATTAAAGCTAGTTTAAGGCAGCGTCCCTGTCAGCCAATAAGAAGAAAAAAAACTCAACACAAAAATCTGATGATACAAAATAAACAATGGCATCCATT
>NC_140184.1:6368787-6377937 GCF_963971535.1 Notolepis coatsorum | reverse complement strand
ATACCCCTCTCCTTCCTCAATTCATACCCCTCTCCTTTCTCAATTCATACCCCTCTCTTTTCTCAATTCATACCCCTCTCCCTTCTCAATTCATACCACTCTCCTTTCTCAATTCATACCTCTCCTTCCTCAATTCACACCCCTCTCCTTTCTCAATTCATACCCCTCTCCTTTCTCAATTCATACCCCTCTCCTTTCTCAATTCATACCCCTCTCCTTTCTCAATTCATACCCCTCTCCTTTCCCAATTCATACCTCTCTCCTTTCTCAATTCATACCTCTCTCCTTTCTCAATTCATACCCCTCTCCTTTCCCAATTCATACCTCTCTCCTTTCTCAATTCATACCTCTCTCCTTTCTCAATTCATACCCCTCTCCTTTCTCAATTCATACCCCTCTCCCTTCTCAATTCATACCCCTCTCCTTTCTCAATTCATACCCCTCTCCTTTCTCAATTCATACCCCTCTCCTTTCTCAGATCAGGCAGAAGAGGCGACGCTCTTTGAAGAACTAGGATACTGTAGAAATGATCTACAAAAAAAAAAAAAAAAAAAAAACAGGAACTCCCCAACAACCAAATAAATAAATAAAAGACGAAAGCCGGTAACCATAGCAACAGGGTCCTAACGATCCCCTCAGGAATCAAGCTGTGGGTGAAACAGGTTAAATTTGCAGGCTTTGGCAGAGGTGAGTCAGACAGAACCCATTTAGCCTCGCGCGCAGAACGTCAATATTCAATCAGGCCCGTGGACATCATTAGAGCGGCGCCGAGCCCCCCCCCGGGCCTGACACCACTCTTAACCCGCCTGGCCTGCAACTCCCTAACCAGCCCTCTCTCTCTCCCGGTCCCTGGCTGGGCTCCAAACACCCCCCCCCCCCCTCCATCCTCTCTTACCTCTTACCTCCCGTTAACCTCCCACACAGTTATTAATGTTTGTGTTAAGTTACGTTATTATTGTACAGTGTACTAATGTTGAAAGATGGCTCGGGAGGTAGAGCGGTCGTCTGGTAATAATCGGAAGGTTCGTCGAAGTGTCCTTGAGCAAGACACTTAACCCCCCTAACTGCTCCCGATGAGCAGGTCGGCACCTTGGCACGGTCGCCTCCGCCGTCGGTGTGTGAATGGGTGGGTGAATGTGAGGAACAAATTGTAAAGCGCTTTGGATAAAAGCTGTTATATAAACGCACCGTTTACCGTTTACACGTGACGTTTACCATGTAGATGCCTTGTTCTCTGTGGGTCCTCTCCCCCTGCAGCTGCTTCTGAACCCGCTGGCCTCGTCTCCGCAGCTCCAGGGGAGTTTATACACAAGACGCCGTGGTGGAGACGAGGAGACGACACCATGCGCTCTCTCGTCTTATTGATTTAAACTGCATTTTATTGCATTTTCCATTATTCAGACAGTCTTTTTACATGTTTTCCACATCACATCATTGTGATACAAAACTAAAAAGATAGGAAAACCAACGCTCTCTTGTCTTATTATCTTATTATTTGCATTTAACATTTTTACATTTTAGTTTTGTATAGTGTTTGGTCTTTTACTCCTTTACTGTATGAAGCACAATCTCAGGAGGCTCATACAGAACCAAACATTTCACTGTAATGTACAATTGTACGTGTACCTTATATGTGGCAAATAAAACAAAACTTGAACTTATTTTCTTTGTACTGTACCCGTGCTGTACAATGACAATTAGGGCTGTCTTAAATACTTCGAAGCTTCGTTTGATGGGCATGGGATTCGAATATGAAAATAAAATTCGATTATGCAAAAATAAGATATATATATGAATATATTTTTTTTTGCTAAATCAACTCTGCCTCTCTTGGTTAATTACAACAAACAATGCTGTTTGTTATTTAAGATGAGGTCGGACTGTGACAGATTTGTGTTCATTGTGCTGCTTTTATAAAGCCTCAAATGACGGCTTAAATAGTTCATGAAAGCAAAGTGTTTAGTTTGTCTAAGATTTAAAAAGGTTTAAACTTTACAGCACTGACAAAGTTGAACAAAATATGAATACATTTTTTCCCCCCCGAAGCTTCGAATTAAAATCGAATCTCGACCCCGAAGCTTCGAATTCCAAAAAATAAATCGAAGGTCAGCCCTAATGACAATACATTTGAATCTAATCTAATCTCAAATCTAACATGGTCAATATAAAAACACTACATATTTGTTCATCTTACTGTATACTAGTCCTCAGAACAAAGGAAGAAGAAAATGGCCATATTGAATTGTTAATATCTACTGAAAAAACTAAATTACACGATGATAATGGACGAAGCCGAATGCATTTAAAAATAGGCACGAGCCTACTTGTACACAGTTGGTTTGTGCACAAAAGGTATTTTTGTGGAATCAGATTGGCTTAATGACAGTCACTTTGAAAGAACCATTATGAAGAGAGGGAGCCTTTTATATATATATTGTATATTTTGTGCATTAGTGTTTGGTCTTTTACTCCTTTACTTTTTACTGTATGAAGCACAATCTCAGGAGGCTCATACAGAACCAAGCGACAAGGGGCGACAGTGGCTCAGGAGGTTGAGCAGTCTGGCAATCCGGAGATTCCCGGTTCGACACCCGCTCCTCCCGGCAGCGTGTCGAAGTGTCCTTGAGCAAGACACTTAACCCCTAACTGGTCCCGGTGAGCAGGTTGGCACCTTGCATGGTTGCGATGGGTACCGAATTAGGTACTTTTAAAGGTACCTACCGAATCACGTCGGTACTACCGAGTACCAATTCACGTGAGATCCGTCTGTGCCACATTTCGGTACTGTAAAAAAAATTTTTGTACGTCAACGTTCACACGCACAATACACGCTTACCTAGGATTTGACTTGATTCAACAACAAAGCAGTCGGGGCAATGGCAAGCCAAAAACGGTGGAAAGTGTGGTTATTTGAAGTTTGGATTTTTTCCCACAACTGAGGTAGGTCGATTACATTTTTAGAGACTAAAGTACCAAAAAAAGGTACCGTTGGGTACCGGTATCGATTCAAATGTGAAAGGTACCCAACCAACTAATGGTTGCCTCCGCCGTCTGTGTGTGAATGTGTGAGCGAACGGGTACAAATGTGAGGCACTAAATTGTAAAGCGCGTCGGATAAAAGCTGCTATATAAATGCACCATTTACCAAGCATTTCACTATAATATGTCACAAATAAAACAAAACTTGAACTTGAATCCCTGCCCCATAGGGTGAATTCACGAGCAGTGGAGGGAACTAGGCAGTTCAGTTAACCCTCCTCCACACAGGGTCACGTAGAGCCCTATGGGGCAGGGATTCAAGTTCAAGTTTTGTTTTATTTGTGACATATTATAGTGAAATGCTTGGTAAATGGTGCATTTATACAACAGCTTTTATCCAAAGCGCTTTACAATATTTGTTCCTCACATTTTACCCGTTCACGCACACATTCACTCACCGACGGCGAGGTGCCAACCTGCTCATCGGGAGCAGTTAGGGGTCAAGTGTCTCGCTCAAGGACACTTCCACACGCTACCCGGGAGTTTCACGGTTCAATTGTAATTTCTTTTTATTTATTGTAAAGCGCTTTGGATAAAAGCTGCTATATAAATGCAGCCATTTACCCTTTATTTACCAGATGACCGCTGTCGCCCCAAAAGCAATATATAAAATGTAGTGTTAAGATGTTTCCTTTCCTGTAAAAGAATCACGTCTGACGTAGAAACCCTCCTTCATGTTCAGTCTATGTGTGTGTGTCAGTGTGTGTGTCAGTCTATGTGTGTGTGTCAGTCTATGTGTGTGTGTATCTGTGTGTCAGTCTATGTGTGTGTCAGTTTGTGTGTGTTAGGGCCGGGGTGTAACAGTTTCAGCTGTGTACCGAACAAATTCAACGGTACATTAACCACTAACGGAACGCACATGCAGAACTTTCTTTTGCATGCAGGATTTTATTCAAAACTCCAAATTCACCCCTTCCCAAAATATATGTTTGTAACACAGCAGGGTCATTACTGAAAATGTCCATCACTTTCTTGTTTGCCACATAACACACACACACACACACACACACACACACACACACACACACACACACACACACACACACACACACACACACACACACACACACACACACACACACACACACACACACACACACACACACACACACACACACACACACACACACACACACACCCACCCACCCACCCACCCACCCACCAACGTTCTTCCGCGCGACTTTCACTCACAGCTGATCCGAGAACAAAGAAAAACGCACAACATACTTTTGCTTAGCTCCTCTCCAGTCGAGCTGCTGCGGTTTTTAAACCCAAAATATTGATAAATCCTCTGCCATTGTTGTGTAACATGTCATCTCTTCTCTAGAGTGTTCTTTCTCTGCTTTATGCGACGTTAAATCTGCTCTAGAAGTGAAAGTGAAATTATACACCGGTGGGGGACGGGGGCGGTAGGCAATTAATTTACTCAGTGGATGCCTGAACACAGAATGACACCGGTATCACTGACTACCATGGCAAGCCTAGTAGGTGGAACCAAGTATAACTTAATAAAAGATAATTATATTTAATAATAATAATTATAAATATATAATAATGATGGGCGGCTACGTGGCGTAGTGGGCAAGGCGCTCGCCACGAATGCGGAGACGCTGGGCTCGCCTGTTCGAGCCCAGCGCTCCACATTGCTTTCAGTTTAGCTGGTCGTTCATACTAATACACATTGGCCGTATTAGGGGGTGGGAAACTGATGGGTGGTGATCGGCCGTTGTGGACAGCGACTCCTACAGGTCGGTTGGTGCGCCTGCGCAGTAGAATCAGGAAGTGTCAGGGGCAGCGTGAGCCTCCCACGCGTTACTCCTCGCCACTGAGAGATCGAGCTGCGCAGGTGAAAAGATGCGACTGCTGTTACCTCAAGTACCGGAGGGGACTTGTGCTATGTATGACTTAGTCCACATTGCAGCCGGCTTGTGGGAGGCAAGAAACAGCGTCCGTGACAGGGGAGGGTTGAATTGGATGATACGAAATTGGGATGGGAGAAAATATAGAAAAATGGGAGAAAAAGTGGATAAAAAAAAATATATATATATATAATAAAAGTGTGTCTCTTCGACGTAGAAAGGTGAAGCCGCACTAGAGCTGTCCCAGAAGCCTGTGTTTGGGATTCGAACATTCGCCAGAGTTTTTCCGAACGGACGTTTGAACCATAGTTTTTAATCATGCAAATAATTTGCTCCTAAATAATTTTTCTGGTTCAGTACTGTCAAGCCTTGTGCACATTTACGTATATATAACGTAGCGCATATTGCTGCGGTTATTAACACATTGTGCGCCATAAACGGCGTAAGTCGTTATTGCCCGCCGTGCGTTGAACGCCAACAACGGCGTAAATCGTTTTTGGGATCAATATTTCATTTTTTCGCCATGGCATTCATAATTCATCCAGCCTCCCTCCGGACTGCAGCGGCACCCTGTCTGAGATTGCAACGCCTCAATACCGCCGCCTGGTGGATGGTCGGGCAAGTTAAACTCAGGTTAAACCGGAAGTGGCGATCGGTGCATTGGGGAAATCCCTCCGGCAGTCATATCTTATTACGTGGATCCAGACAAACACTCAAGTGCATTTGGATCGCTTTCGAAACGCAATAATCGATATGATTTCGGCGTTTATTGCGCCATACAAACCGGAAATGGATCTAGGAGATCGGCGTCAAATAATTGGGATCTTTTTCCTCCAGTCTCATCGGCGAACGGTAAGAGGACACTAATGTTATTTTCAGCCCGATTGTCCATTTCCTTGTTTGCAATCAGTCTGATCAATATATCAACCCATACTAAATAATATACATTTGAATTTTTTAATATAGCGTGTATAGGAAATAAACGCCAATCGATAATCTATATGCGTCAGGGCCTATAACTAGCGTTTTTGGAATTACAACAGAAAAGCTTAAAAACATACTTATATTCTCGAAGGTATTAACACAACAATGTATGAATGAAAAAATATAACGTTCCCACATCCGGAACGATAGATAATCGATGTTGAATGGGCCATAGTAATGTCAATAACTATAATATTTAAAAAGTTATAGCCCTGCAAAGAAGGTAAACATCTCCATAGGCTTACAGTGCTGGCAGACAGGGTATAATGATAGGCACAATGCCCGGCGCCCAATGTGTTAACCTGTTCCACCCGACGGGACCGGATCCGGTCCCAAAATGGCATCTGGTCATAAATCAATATTTTCAGAGTGTTGCAAAAAAATTGCGATTTTTAAATCAAACATATTCAAGTATTAACATCACTAACATGTCACAAAAGCATGTAGAATGTATATTATCATCAATACGTAATACGTTTTCGATTTGCTGAAGTCTATTGCAAGACGGTAGGGCTGCACGATTTTGGGAAATAATCGAATTGCGATTTTTCTGACAGATATTGCGATTACATTTGCGATTATAATATATTTTTTTAAGCAGCCCCACAGAGGTTTATTGTAAAATGCGGCTTGCATCTGGCCTACGCGGTGGGTCTTTTCAGGACACCGAGCCTGAAAATGTTTCTTTTTACCTGGGAATCGATACCGGTACCCAACGGTACCTTTTTTTCTGTACTTTACTCTCCCTCTCTGAAGTCTAAACTTCACAACAACACAATCTAAAACCCCTTACCTCCCTCTCCCAAACCGATCTTGTATCTCAATGGGACTTCCTGGTTAAGTAAATGTAAAAAAAATATAAATAATAATAGCTTTTTATTTTTTTGCGATTTGGTAATTGCATCATTCCAAATCGCGATTTCGATTTAAAATCGATTAATCGTGCAGCCCTACAAGACGGCGACCATTTTGGAAATTTTTAACCATGGGAATTGTAGTCTTTTTGCGGCCATTTTGTGGAGGGCATGCATAGCTGTCGATCTGCGTTGGAATTTTTCCGAACTACACTTCCTGGCAGATTCTATGGGGGTTCAAAGTTCAGCGTTCTGAATTAATTATATCAATAACTGTTATTATTCGCGATAAGCCACAAAAGGTAACGATTTTGACAAATATTGAAACGCAGTTAGTTTCTCCTCCTATTGTTAGCATGTAGCAACAATTAGATCTGAATATTAGTTTAAAAATGGTTGCACTGTGGTGAAAATAAAAAAGTACAGTAAATTACAGTAGATATCATTATCTGTTCTCAACTCGCTCTTTTTTGCATGATTGATTCATTTCCCGATAATGTATGACGGTGACCCCTCCTCATCATCATCGACTAGACTGTGTTGTTGTGTCTGTGTTCGCGCGTGACTTTCGAATTATTGTAAACACAACATAGTACTGTGTAGAGCTGCCGCGGTATTGATATTTTCCTTACCGCACGAATTTGCGCAATATTTCCTACCGCCGCGGTAATTACCGCACAGTGCGCACAAAAAAAAAAAAAGTTTGAATGCATTTTTTTTTTTTTAGTAGTCTACTCTTATAGCCTGCCTCTAGTCTAATGGCGCTTTTCCACTGCATATTACCTACTCGACTCGACCCGCTTTAGGCACCTGGTACTTCGTTCCTTTTCCACTGCAGCCAGGTACTACTCCGTTTGGGGAATGGGGATGCAGGCGGGGCCGCTCGCTTGTGTACACTGAAAGCTCCGTGGGCATAGATGTCCGAGGGCTTGCAGCAAGCCAGAGTTTAACACAGTTTCAATCAATCAATCAATAACAACATTAACCAGACTCTCGTTGCGTCTATTCTGCCAAAGCTAACGTTACCTCTCATTGTGTATTCTACCAAGCAAACCCGGGTTTAACGTTGTTACCTCTCGTGTATATCGGCTGACTGTAGTATTAGGCTAATCACAACAACAAACTTAACACATCAGCGATCTTGTTGTGACACTAAACTCTCCGCTCGGTGGTAAATTGGGTTGATGTCGGTTTTGTTTCATCAATAAATAAGGCAGAATACACAGTGAATCCATTATTTTTTGTTTATTGCACTTGGTTCTGTCGCAAACAAATCCTGAATGAAATGCATCCTTAGCGAGGCAGTAAAGATGGCGGCGCGGCGTTCTGTTTTCGTTCAGAGGCTACAAAGTGTGACGCGTCGAGTAGGGGGTATCTGCAGAGCCGCAGAGCCAGGCTGGACCAATAGGGTCGCTTGGAACCGAGTAGGGTATATCTGCAGAGCCGCAAGCCGCAAGCCAACTTTATTATTATGATAAAAAACAGCGGTGACGCGGTATTCAGCCTAACTCTGCGGTGAGCGTGATGCAACAGCGATACCGCGGTAATGCGGTTATCGCGGCAGCTCTAGTACTGTGATATTCTGATATATCACATTCTGATATATATTTTGAAAGGTCTGAGCCCCGTCTCCTCCCCCGTCATCAGATGCGTCCTCCTGCCCCTGACCCGTCTCTCTCCACCGCCACCGTTATTTACCGTCTGCCTCCGACGCACCAAGACCGGCTTGTTTAGCAAACAGCCGAGCAGTGGACACCGCGGCCCCGTCTGCCACACGTGTTATTTAACAGGCAGCCGCGCACGCTCCCCATTAACGTGAAGTGTGTGTGTACCTTAGAGAAGCACACACAGGCGACGCACACACCAACTGACACGCAGCAGAACACACAGCGCCGCAGCAGGCCACAGGAAGAGAGCGTGTGTTTTTAGTCGTGTTGAGAGCGGCAGATAGGATCGGATACGTCTGAGGTGAAGCATGAGCCCTTCTGCACATGAACAGGCGAACAACACCTGCTGCTGGAGATACCAGGCCGGGCTAGAGGGGCTTTATCATGACACACTGCACACACACACACACACACACACACACACACACACACACACACACACACACACAGAGACACACACACAGAGAGACACACAGAGACACACACACACACACAGAGACACACACACACACAGATACACACACACACAGAGACACACACACACACAGAGACACACACACACACAGAGACACACACAGAGACACACACACACACACTGTACACACACACACAGACACACACTGTACACACACACAGAGACACACACACACACACACAGAGACACACACACACACACACACACACACACACAGAGACACACACACACACACACACACACACACACACAGAGACACACACACACACAGA